>NC_138556.1:1569369-1652350 GCF_964273705.1 Natrix helvetica
AGGCTCCTTTGGTGATGATGTGCAGAACGGCACCTGCAAGTTCCAGCCTCAGAAGGCCGTGGCGTTCATCAAAGACGTGGTCAACATTTCACTGGTGAGCGACCGGCAGAGCCCTTTGCTCCTTGGGGGACCCACTTCCACCTCCTGCCCCACAAAGCAGCCCTTCCTGGAGTGCCCTTTTGAAAGAGATTAAGAGGCTTGAAAATGGGCTCCTCCTCACTTGGGTCTGCTCTGGCAGTCCCCTTTCTGCACATGCTCAGAGGCCCTTGCCCAGTAACGCCGGGCCTCTTTCTTTCCAGTACGATGAGCAAGGCCTGGTGCAAGCAGTGGGTACGTACAACCCAGTGAGCATTGCCTTTGAAGTGAAGGAGGACTTTGTACACTATCAGGAGGGGGTTTACACCAGGTGAGTCCCTGTTGGCGCACCCCGCTTTGCTTCATGCCAAGAGGATGGCTGCTCAAAGGCCCCAGAATCACCCTTTTCCCAGCAACGGCCCTCTGGCAACCCCTTGCAAGAACAGCCCTCCTTCCGTGGCCCCTCAGGTCCCCAGCAGAACTCCAAGGCACCCAGTTCAGTTCAACAGTCCCATGCTGAATTGGGAGGTGGCAAGCAAATTGGCCAGCTGGGCAGGGGCATTAGAAATAGGTCCACATGAAAGGGAAGGGCCCCTTTCAGGCTCCACGCTTACTTCTTTGAGGCATTGGGCAGCCCTCCTTGCTCAAAGGAACCACTTCCAGGATTACTCTCTTTGTCCTGTTGTTTCACTTTCTTTGATCAGCCTGTAACTTCTCAGTCACATGCAAATGAGCTGATCCTCTCAAGCCCTTTAGCTGGAAGAGCCCTGCTGAGTGCCTCTGACCTGTGGCCACCTGGCCTTCCACCCAGCCAGCGCTGCCAAAGGCCCTCCTGGTTCTTTTTCCTTCGCACCTCCCACTCACCCACAATCTGCCCTGTGATGCAATTGCCCTTTGGGACAAGAGGAACAAGGCTTGCCATCTCCAGATCCTTGGAAATGATATTCCCCCCTCCCATCGCTTCTTTTTCAAACTCGCCCTGTATACTTCCATTTTTTCCTCATAATTTTTGTTCCCAGGCTCCTACGCAACTCGCTGTCCTGTAAACTGTTCCCTAAAAATGTGGTACCCCACCTGGGCATAACACTGACTTAAGTTCCTGTGCAGAAACCCCCAATTCCTTCCTATGATCTAGAAATTAAATAGGTTGCTTCATCTTAAAACTCTATTTGCCCTTTTTGCATGCATATCGCATTTAGATACTGTTTCCCTTTCTGCCTTTGCATCTAATAAGCGATCCAGGTAAGCAGCGAAAGGAGAACGAGGGCCTCTCTCGCTTCTGCTTCAAGACTCCCTTGAGGGCTTCTGGATCGGATCCTTCGTGATCACCCCGGCGCTTCTCTCTGAAGAGCCCGAGGGGCCGCTGGGGTCCTTTCCCGCTTTGACTCGGCCTGACGCGCTCTCCAACCGCTGCTCCGTCTCTCTCCCCACAGCACGGAGTGCGACCGAACCCCGGACAAAGTGAACCACGCCGTCCTGGCCGTGGGCTACGGGGAAGCGGACGGCGAGCCCTTCTGGATCGTGAAAAACTCCTGGGGGCCCCGGTGGGGCATGGACGGGTAATGCAGGCAGCGCCCCCCGGGGACCCCCCGCACCAGCCCCGGCTCTCGACAGCGGGCGGGGCGCTCCGGGGGGCTCACGAGGCTCTTCTTTGCCCCGGCAGGTACTTCAACATCGAGCGCGGGAAGAACATGTGCGGCCTGGCCGACTGCGCCTCCTTCCCGCTCCCCCTGCTGTGAGGCGAGGCTGAGCCCCGGACGAGTGCGACGGCTAGGCATCGGCGCAGGCGCACTGCGCGCGCGGCGGTTAATAAAGGCTTCAAACCCAGAATACGCGTGTGGGCGTGGTCTCCGGAAGGCGCTCGGCGTCACTTCCGCGGGCGGGGCAGGGCGGGCGGGCTCCAATCGGGCGCCTCCGGGCCGGGAAGGCGCGACGTCCGAAGCCTCCGCCGCGATGGCGGACCGTCCGCGCAACAACCTGCAGGAGCAGCTGCAGCGCCACTGGGCCAGGAGCGCCCTCAGGCCGCCCGCCGCGCCCAGGCCCGCGTGAGTCGAGGGGGCGCTCGCCAAGGAGGAGGGACGGGGGAAGAAGGGAGGCGGCTGAGAGCACGTCGCTCCGGGCGAGGCGGTTGCCGCTTGCGAGGGAGGCCGGCGGCGCCTTGCAAGCCGCGCAGTGGCCTCCTCAGCCAGCCTGCCCTGCGGTTGCTGGCCTCCCGTGGAGCCTTTGGTGGAGGCCGCCGGGGAAACGGGGGTCCGGCGGGACAGGGGCTCTCCGGTTCCGTGGCGGGAGGGGTGGGAGAAGCGCGGGGAGGGGGCTGGTCCCTCAGGGGCCTCGGCCCTTCCGCAGGGCGCCCAGGACGGCCGGGGCTGCTGCTCTCCAGGCGGCCACAGCAGCTTTCAGGCCTTCCCGTAGAGCACCGTGACCCCCTCGGGAGGCTGACGGTGGGCAGCGCCTCCCAGTCCAGGAAGAGAAGAGCCTCCCGCCCAAACGGAGCTGCCTGCGCTGCGCCCGATTCCTTTCTCTGGGAAAGTCCCGTTGGGCCCAAAAGGTGGGAACCCTGGTGGGACCCCCAAGCCCAGAACCCCTCAGTCTTGCGAGGGTTAAGCTGAAGCCTCTTCTTCCCCATCTGGACCTTCACGGACGCCCAGGCCGTATCTCCTCCTCCTCCTGGCTGCTCCAGGTCAGAGAGGTAAAAGGGAGGGTCACCAGCTCCAGGTAGATAGATGGGGGAGGGGGAGGAGGGAGGAGAGCATCCCACCCTGAGATGCCCCCAGAAAACAGGCTACAGCCAGATCCTTCCGTCCCCCTTCACACCCCCTGGGCCCCCATTCCTAAACCCTGGAACCAGGCTAGAAAGATACACTGAGAGGTTAAAGCATTCGTCCTTTGAAGTCTGGACAAGCAGCTCAGCCCCATATCTTTATTGTAAGGTTTCCGCAAAGACCTTTTCTTTCATTCCCCCCAAAAGGGACCCAGTGGCTTCCTTCTAGGATGCTTCCCACACTCCTTTTCCTTTGGTGATCTAAGAAATCATTGACCTGCCAGTTGTCTGGTCTGCAGCTCTGCCTTCTGCCTCCCATTACCACTCATAAGTGGTACATAAGGAGGTACAGGACGGACACTCCCTCCATCAGAGTCACCCACAAATGCAATTGATCGCATTTCAGTCATCTGAAACCTGACAGAAAAGGATCCAGACTATCCATTTCTATCAGCACAGCCAGGAATAGTTGGAGATCCAGTAAAAGTTATTCAAAATGGTCAGATCTAGCCATGGTTTTTGAGGAAAGTGAACAAACAGCAGCAGGCCCATCATCCCGGCTTAAGGATGAATCCCCTCCCTTGATCCAGAAAGCATAGGCAGCTGGGCTAACAATTCCAGGTACCCTGCCTGTTTCCTTAATGGTACCATCTGTGCTGAGATGTGGAGCAAGGAGGAAAAGGGAAGCAGTGAAAGAGAGGCACAGCAGGGAGCAGACATAACTGGCCAAGCTGACTGATTAGTTCAAGACATTGTGAGTTTAGCTACATTAAATGGTATGAAATCTGCCGAGTTTCAACTTGGCTTTTTAAGACTTGGAATCCTTTTTCTCAGGGATTGCTACCATGAGGTCAGTGATGGAGTAGCTGGCGGGGGGGGGGGGGGGAGCATTCTGTCAGTAGTTTGAGTCTGTTGCCACCTTTACATCAGAAATGTGTTTCTTTTGTATAGAGACTGACTGGCTTGCCTAATGTAAAACATAACAGGGCATTGCTCTCAGCCTTGCCAGGTAGATCAGCCAGGAAAGATGATCAGATAAATCAATACTTCTACTTGATTGTAAAGCTACATTAACAGAACCTTGCAAATCTGAAAATACATTTGTCCCACTGACAGTCTATAGATTGTCTCACCGTCACCTTTTACAGCCTGACCTGGGGTAGGTTGGTCCCTTCTGAGCCATTTGTTCTGCCCGCTATGCAGCTGTGGGCTACGCTGTCCCTCATCTGACAGTTCCCTAGGCAGCATCTCCCCCCACCCCCACAAGTACCATTACAACTCCTTACAACTTGCTATATTGGAGGATTAGCGTTGAGAGGGAACTGCAAAGGACAAGTGACATTCTGTTGTTGTTTTTTCCTCTTCCACATCTATCTTGTACCTCATTCCTTTGAACTCGCGTGCTTTGGTTGAAAGGTTTTCAATTGGGGGATAGTTTTATTGTAATTTTTAAAAATGCCTACTTTAAATCTATAGTGTGTATCTGTTCAGAGTTATGACAGCCCTGAAAAAAATGGGCATTTGACAAGTCCTCAAGGTTCCAGCCATCACAGCAACCCTGTGGTCATGTGATCAGGCACTCTGTAACCGATCACAATCTGATACCATTTGTGAACATCCTTGCCGGCTTTCCATAGGCTAAATCAATGGGGAAGACAGCAGAGAAAGTCATCAGTAGTTGCCACTTTTCCCTGCCCGCAGCACCCCTCACCTATGCTCTGCCCTCACGGTTCCTCCTGCAATTCATGCCTGGCCTATGCAAGGCCTCACCCTGGCACACACCCCAGTTATCCTGGAAGTCCTGCCTCTTCCCGTTTAACAACTTGGGCCTCTCGGGCTTATGACGGCAACTGG
The DNA here is from genome assembly GCF_964273705.1 of Natrix helvetica. Lineage (NCBI taxonomy): Eukaryota > Metazoa > Chordata > Lepidosauria > Squamata > Natricidae > Natrix > Natrix helvetica. The sequence goes on from NC_138556.1 coordinate 1,574,060, forward strand.
GACTGCCAGGATTGCCATTAAGTGATGTGATCGTGTATCATCATGCTTTATGACGCATCACTTAGTGATGGCAACTCCAACCCCAATTTCTTTGTAACCTGAGAACTACCTGTTCATCCTTTTGAAATATCTGTTTATGACATGTATAGTGTGTCACAATTCATCACAACACTGGAAGCTTACAAAATAACATGCTACATAGATTAGACAGTGGACCTAATCAGGGCCTGTCTTTTTTGGGGGGGGGGGGGGGAGGTTGTAGGACATTTAAAGGATTGCAGGACATTAAAGAACAGAATGAGTACCTGCAATGCCCTAACAACAAAACGTTTAAACACTTCAGATGTCTGACATAGGAGTTGGTTCCTTGCGGGGGCCCCTTCTCCCAAGAACATCTGCTCACCCCACGTGCTGTCCAGGGAGGAGATGCCCCAGCTCCTTCTGCTTAGCCTTGTCATCTTTTGGGACCCAGGAACTGTGCTGATAAGGGGCCAGTTAATTGGAGCCCCCCCAGTGGTGGTTTTGTTGTCATTTTATCATTTGTTTTTATATATTTGCGTTTAGATGGGTTATTCTTCTTTTTGATTTATTATGTATTTGTGTTATACATACACTACCTACACTATTTGAAGTGGTTGCCCTTAAAAAAATTTTTTTTAAATAAATATCCATTTTTATCATGATGGCATCCAGATAGGGCACAAAGGCAAAATGTATTCCATGAACGTACAAGAGTTATTTAATCATAGTTTAGGTGCAGGATGTTAGTGGAGTGTTGAAGCCCCCTTAGAATTCTTCCAGACTTTATTGACCATGAATCCAGGTCAATAAATGTCTTTTATTTAATAATAAATATATTTAATAATAAACATTTAAAACCATAAATATGCTGCCAATGAATCTAGAGAAGAGGTTTCTGAACACTAGAGAGGGTGTTCTGATTTTTGCCATAAAATGCTGGCATATGGTAATAGCAATTGAATAACATCAGGTATTGTACATTTTTCTCAGAGTTAAAGTAGCTGCGGAATAAGTACATAATAGCATAGCTTCTTACAATATTCAAACACATGTCTGTAATCACACCAAAATAGTGGCAAAAGGGGCACCTTGTTGGAGTCCGTACCTTGTGCTGGATCTGACCGGCTTCTAAGGGTTCTATCATTTATGACTGGCTAGAGTCTAAACTTACCCATTTTTGCAGGGAATTTATATTCAGAAAGATGAATTGCCTTGATGACTGCGCATCAGGATATCTGGGTGGAAGAAAACCTTTGGCCTTGAAGAACAAGAATATCAATTCTTCTTTGGAAAAACAAAGTGGTATTAAAAATAAGCAGACCAAAATTAATGTGCTGTTTGAAACAACACTGAAAGTTCAAGAAGGAAAACGAGACCATTCAAATGATCAAGAGGTCAAGAATTTAGATGGTTTCATCTCTTCCGTGAAAGAAAGTGATGGGGACTGCAAGGTGGGGAGATCTGAGATCCCCACCCAAGACCATAATTGTTCAAACAACTCATTTATTGACCTTACTGATATTTGGGAAGACATGGAGGACTTTGAAACAACTGGACCACAGAAAATATGTCCACGACAGTCTGTATCATTTCGAGATAAGCTGTCTGTAAACGACAGAAAGACTGCAAAAAGCCCCTCTACCAGCAAGCCAAAGATGCCTAACACAGGAAGAGAGAATGAAAAATGTAATGATGTGTATATTTATACAAATAGGAAAATACAAATGCTTCATAAGGAACAAGAGGGAGGCAGCCTGCCTGTTCCCTGTCTTGACCCTTTTAATTCCAGTCAAATAGATAGTTTCAAATGGAGAATGTGAAGAGGAGAAGTCATTGGAAAGTCATTTTCCAACTTCCAGGTCTAACCTACAACCTTGAAATTCCTCATCAGGTCCCAAACTAAGAGCTAAGCAGCCCCATTGCTGCTTATTTTCCAGGGCTAGTCAAGGTGATGGTGTTTGTGCAGGTCTTCTGCCATGGTGCTCCTTCCCAAGAGAGTCACCTCAAATGCCATATGGCTTCACATCAGCTGCATTAGGGAAACCAATCAAACCCACCCACCCCTTTCAGCCTGAGGTCATACCAAGTAACTTGTAGCTCTGTTGCTGTTCGGATCTGGTTCTCCCTAGTCCACGTCTGACCTTGTTCCCTATCACATAACTTGACTATGTTAAAAAGAGTTGGGTATGTGTCCCCACTAATCAGCACATCTAATCACAGAATATCATTAGATGTACTTAATGCTTTTCCTTATTTGATTAGCAACAGCAATAGCACTTAAACTTAGATACTGCTTCACTGGGCTTTACAGCCCTCTCTAAGCATTTACAGAGTCAGCCTCTTGCCCCCAACCATCTGGGTCCTCATTTTACCAACCTAGGAAGGACGGAAGTTGACCTTTAGCCATCCAGAATCAAATTCCTGGAGTAAGCAGTGAGTTAGCCTGCAATACTGCATTCTAACCACTTACTGTTGTAATTTAACTTTATATTTTTAATGATTAAATGTGTTCATTATTTTCCAGTGGTCTTTTGTTTAATATATGCTCTTTTTTAGTTAAAGAGCAAAATGATTCTGGCTTCCCCTTAAGTGGGAATGAAGAACCTGATGATGGAAGAAGTGAGTCTGAAGACTATGCGGACTTCATCCCCCCATCCCCAGAAGAGGAGATGCTACCTGCTTCGTTCGGGCTGAAGACCATTAGGTACACTAGAATTTGTCTTAAGGGTTAGTATGAATAAGCAAAGAGCATTTTTCTGGAATGGCCCCTTGGGAAAATAGCTGGTATGTATATATCTGAATGCTCTGAATGAGCAGAAGTCTCCCTAAAGATAAAACAATGAAGGTAAAAACAACCAAATTGTTCTAAAAGGGCAGGTGGTGGTTTTAGGTGGGTGAGCTTGGACTCTCAACATCCCCAGAGGAAAGGGAGATGTTTACCAGTAGCTGCCAGCATAGGATCAAGCTCTTCTGTGGTTTGTTTCCACCCCCCTCCCCAAAATTACATGGGGGCAGGTAGGGGTTGGATTCCCCACTCGACAGGTAGTCTTCACCACCACAATTGTCCCCAAATTTCTGCTGTTAAGCAAGCAATAGCACTTATATACTGCTTCCCAGTGCTCTTACAGCCCTCTCTAAGCGGTTTACAGAGTCAGCCTCTTGCCCCCAACACTCTGGGTCCTCATTTTATCCATCTCGGAAGGACGGAAGGCTGAGTCAACCTTGAGCCTGGTGAGATTTGAACTGCCAAATTATGGGCAGTCGGCAGTCAGCAGAAGTAGCCTGCAGTACTGCACTCTAACCACTGCGCAATACATTTATTGAGTTTTGCTCCATTTTATGACATTTCTTGCCATAGTTAAGTGAATTACTGCAGTTCAGTTAATATATCAGGGTTCCAAATAGCCTCCAAAATTAAATCAGAGTCCGAGGCAAAGGATTCCTCAAAGTTCCAATTTATTAAAAGAACCATGTTGGTACATTTGGGAAAACCCAAATCTGAAAGCTTCCAGATTTCCCCACCCAGTTGAAAGTTCAAGATCCTGCCCCCACACCCACAAGTCCATCCCATGGTCCAATCTCCCACTGCCACAAAGACAGATTCCTCCCATCCAGTTCCAGCCAGGTGCAGAGGCAAAGATGACCTTGGCTTTCTAAGAAGAATGTTGTTATGGCTACATCTCACCCAACTCCATATAATCCCACCTCCCATTTTCCCACAATAGAAAATAGACAGTAGAAAGTGTGGCAGGCTTGAAGTCTAAAAGAAAAGATGGCTCGCAGGCATGACATAATAAAGTGGAGAAGTGAATCAGGCTTCCCCATTGACTTTGCTTGCCAGAAGGGTGCAAAAGGGAATCGGTTGACCGCGGGACACCGCAAGCGTCATAAATATGAGCCAGTTGCCAGGCAGCCAACTTTTGATCACATGACCATGGGGATGCTGCAACGGTCGTAAGTGTAAAAATTGATCATAAGTCATGCTTTTCAATGCTGTTGTAACTTCGAATGGTCACTAAATGAATGGTTGTAAGTTAAGGTCTACCTGTAGCTCCAGCAGTGCTCTGATATGCTTTCCTGGGACCCCTCAGCTGTCTTTGCAGTGACCGGCCTTCCTGTGAACCAACCTGACTGCCTTCGTTAGTCTTTGTGGGGATGAACGCTTCCCCAGGGAGTGGCAGATCATGGAAATACAGCCATTAAGAGCTGACTTTGCAAATACTTCCCCGGTCTTTCTGGGTTGGGGGCTGGGAAGGTTCCCTTCCAGCTGGCTCAAAGGATACCTTGTTCAGTGCTGAGAGATCACGGAGAGCCAGGATCACTCTCTGCTCAATGCTATAGTCAGGCCTGAAACCGATAATCTGCAATAATGGGGAAAAATCTCAACAATGTGTGGTTATTAATTCTACCGAAGTTTTATTATTTGTATTTATAAAGATTTGTTAACTGACTTAACCCAATAAATCAATACATGTGACAGGTGCATTATTGCAAAAACTGGAAAAATCAAATAATTTCTCTGGCTGGTGGTATTTAAGCAAAAGAGAAGAAGCACTCATTGAAAAATGAACACCTTCAAACTTCAGTACAGTTGTTTTACTCAAATTTAATTTCCATTACTTCCATACTTTCCTAATCGTCATTGACTATAGAAATACATACAATTTTTGTTGACAGGAATACTGTGGATGTGTGCATAAAATCACTGTCTCGTTAAAATTCTATTTGGTATAAAGTGTATCTACTTCATGCTATATGTCTGCATTTCTTAATAATTCTTAACATTGTTAGGCATTTTCCCCAAAGAACAGCTGATGAGACAACACTGAATCCTGAACTCTCAGTGAAACAACTTCCGGAGTTTGGAGGAACGACCAAAAGGAGGGAAGGAAGGAAGGAAGGTAAAACATTGTGACGTATTCCACAATCTTTGGATGATAGTCAGCCAGTTCTGCACTGCTGCTGCCATGCAAAATATGTGACTGAACCCTGTTACATTTCAGGCCAGTCCCTCCAATGTGTAATGGAAGAGATCTGTCAACTGGTGGACGCCGTTCCAGAAAGAGAACTGAAGTCTCTGCTAGGTGGCCCAGAGCTGCTTCGGCTTAGAGATTGCAGGTCTGTTGGGAGTTTGGAATGCGATGAGGGTCTTTGCTTCTTTACCTGAAGAAATGAAGATGGGATAGGTTTGTCCAAGTTGGTTCAGTCCCCTGAGATTCTCTTAATGCAGGCCGGGTTTTTTTTATGTCTGCAAGATGACTTCTAGAGAGTTCTTTGTCACAGGGTATTGCTGCATGGAATCCTGCCCATATTTATTTCAGAAGCAGAATTATGCAAATAATTTCCCTTTTTTCATTGGGATTTAGTATCTTATAATTTCAGGACTATTCAATTCAGGGCTGTAAAACCTCCACAGAAGTCCAACCTTGGAAAATACACCTAGTCCATAAGGGGGGGGAATTGTTTCTTACTAATCTTAGAGAAACAGGAATGATGTAGAACAAGAGAGTTCTTAATGATCAGATAATACCACAGTATCATAGTTCTGCAGGAAACTCATGGGTGAATAATAATTAAACATACTTTTTAAATGGGGAAACATTTTATTATCCATGGCCGTTGAGGGTCAGGAGTATTGATTGAATTGTTGAAATTATTCAATTTCAGTATTGACTGAAAATGTTTCTGTCAGTTAGGAAAGATTCCATAGGACAATACATTGCTATTAAGGATAGATATATTGTATGTACTGTATATGTATATTTATACACTCAAACAGATGTTTTAATGTCAATTATGTTTTATAGGCAGGGATCTAAATTGGGTTGTGAGTTGTAAGTAAGGTAAAAGATTAAGAAGAGGTGTTTCTGAGAAGGAAACAGCAAATTTATTTGGGAATTTTTAAAACAATGTTATATTTTTTTGTATACAGAAGAAAACTGTTGAGCATTTCCAGAAATGGAAACAGAACCGGTACTGACAAATTTTTAGATATGAACTACAAATGTAATTTTGACTATGATGACTCCCACGATGGAAGGTACTCTTCTCAGCTGGGAAAAACGTCTTCCCCGCTTCCTCAAGGGGCCGACTCTACTTCTGGACCATTTTCTGGCAAGCGGCTTGGTGACGTTCCCCGCCTGTCTGGCCTTCATCCGCCACCCTCTCAAGGATGGGCCAGTGCCAATCCATCTGTTTTCATGAAAGATTCTACCTGGGACACCTCCTCTTCTGCCATGGAAAGTTCAGGCGTATCTTGTCCCAAGAGGGAAGCCGGTGGAATAACGGGACTCCAAAATCCAGACATGGAAGCTGAGACACGCTGGTGGCCTTCAACACTGAATGGAGCAAGTTCAGAGAACCGAAGGAAAAGTGATCCCCTTATAAGCAATGTGGGAAGTGAGAGTCCTTTGGCAACTGGAGGGCAGAAGTTTCATGAGAATGATTTTGAGATTGATGACCTGGATGACTTGGACGATGCAATAAGTGCTTCAATAGCCGAAGGCACTTTCCAGAGCCCGGCCCAGCCGGCTGCAGACGCCTCCCCTGCAGCAAATCTATTTTGGGGGGAAAACTCAGTCACGTCCAAGGCAGGCGCTGATCATCTGCCTAGCGATTTTTCTTCCACAGACCGTTCTGTGAGGGGTGAGAGTTTCCCTGGTAAGTTTCCCTGTTTCTTCTTTTAGTGCATTCTGGAAATAAGCTGCAGTAAGAAATTACGGTGAGGAGTACAGTTAACTCATTTTACAAGCAATCTTGCATCAGAGACTCTTCTCCACATATTAACTCAACCTTTTTGAGTAGATTTGGACTTTTATAAACATGTGGGCACTCACCACATAGTTGCCAGGGGTATTTCCCAGTTCACAAATTGGCCAGCTGTAGATATGTTTGAATGTGATTGCGCAGAAAAGATACGTGAAAGTGAGCTAACTCCCGTTAGGCCTGCTAACCTTTGTCCCTTTTTTGGACTGGGAGGCATATTTCCAAAAAAAGTTCTGGGTTGCATCTGACAGTCATTTTTATTTGATAAAGAAACTTGTATGGATCCCAATCATCATTTTTTATAATAATAAAATAACAGAATTGGACGGGACCTTGAGACGTACATCTATAATACATAAAATAACAACATATCCTTGGGAAGGACTTGACCTCTTCTCTTTTCTCTTTGTAAAATAGGATGTATCTATGTATGTTCCAGCATAACTCTGGAACGCCTTGAGCAATTTCATCCAAACTTGGTATACAGGTGACTTACTCTCTGGAGAAAAATACTCTGGGGGTAAGACACCCCTAATACCCCTCGGAGTGTGTGTTCTGTTAAGATGCAGCCTCTTATGACTTTAAATGGCTTCTACTGTACTGTAAAATGGCTTCTACTGTACAGTGCATTGGAGTTGCCATGATAACAGCTTCACAGTATTCAACGGGGGCTCCCTCTGGTAAGGGGGTTGGACAAAAGGTAAAATATTTAGATCTTTTAGTGATCTTGGGATGGATTGCAAAAGTAAGTTGCATGAGTATATGTTAATAGTCTCTGTGTACATCTATATACATACATACATACATACATACATACATACATACATACATACATTCACCATCTTCAGGCTGGTGTTTTGAAGATGGCGAAAAACGTAAACACACACACACACACTTACACACACACACACACAGTAGCTGGTAACTCGGCGTTGCCCCGGTATTTATAGACGTCAAAGCATTTTTCTGACAGGGAGCCATTGAGAGGGGCCTTTCTTCCTCCTCTTCCTATGCCCATCATCCCTGCCCTCTCTCTTCCCCCTCCCATGTGCTCCTCTTTCCCACCCTGTCTACAATCCTGGCACTTTGCCCCAAATCCATCAGGCGCTTCCACATTGGTCCACTAGAGGGCGAACATCACGGTTGGCTTTCCAGAGAAAGCTGCGAAGGAAGTGACATCACAAACAATTGCCTCTCTAGGACGCCACACTCGCTCTCCTTAATGGGCCAGGCATTCCAGAGTTATGCTGAAACACACACACACACACACACACACGCACACACGCTCCCTTAGCTCCTTGTTTGCAAAGCGGCTCTCAAAGAGAACAAAGCGGGTGTGGCATGCCCAGAGCTGCGGCTTCTTCGCAACAGCTGAGGACCTCTTCTGCTTGGAGCTCCAAGCTTCAGGGAGGGAGGGTGCGGCTGCAATGTTGGCAGCTTCGGGGGGCTCCTTCACTCAGTGATTCATTTTCTTACCTCTAGGCGGCTATGCCAGCTTTGTCCTTAAAGGCTGCTGCTCTGCGCCTTTTGATCTTTCTCGGGTGTGGAGGAAAGTGAAGGGAGCGAGCCTGCTGCTGAACTTGGAAGCCGAGAGGCTTCTTTTCCACCCAACCGCTGGCACAGGGCGCCAAAAAGACCTCCAGTCGCTGCTACCATTTTCGTGCATGTGCAGCTTTCTTCTCACCGGCTGGAAGACGTTTTGGCGCCCTGCGGCGAGGGGCTGGGTGGAAAAGAAGCCTCCAGTCTTCTGGCACTCAAAAGAGGCAGCTGAGAGGCTTCTTTGCCTGCCAGCTGTTTCCCAGCTCCGGTCAGCTTGCCATGCAACGGACGTGGGCAGCGATCAGGGGACCAGTTCGGGGTTGTGGCCAGCCTGCCAGTACTACGGGTTCAGAGAGCCAGCCCCGATTTTTACTATTGGTTCTACTGAACCGGTCCGAACCAGTAGGAACCCACCTCTGCTGGAGGAGGGGGTGTTAAGACATAACTCTGGTATGCCATAACTCTGGTGTACGGGGGGAAGAAAGGCCCCTCTCAATGGCTCCCTGTCAGACAAATGCTTTGATGTCTATAAATACCCGGGCAACACCGGGTTACCAGCTAGTAGATGGATAAAAATGCCAAATCCAGTCTAAACATTTGGCTGACTGTTTTGATGTAAAACGCCAGGAGGGAGCAGGGAAGGAGATGTCCATTAAAGCAGGTAGCTGGAGGTAGAGTGGCACTCCTTGGCAGCATACCAGGAATGCAAGACCACCAATTGCTATCCATTGTGCGTATACAGGATAGCACATACATGATGCATTAATTTTAAATAGAGCAGGTGGTTTTTCCAATAGAATTTTTCTTTCTGCTCAATGGTGTTCACTTCTTGAAGATTGCCTGGGCCAGTCTTGGCAAGGTTTTTCAGCGGTGGATTGCCAATGCCTCCTTTCTGGCTTTGTGACTAAGGCAAGATTAAAACTATTAACAAGTGTCTATTTTTCTGGCAGCTTTTTGCATTTAGGTTTTAGGGTTAATTTTGAATCTAGTTGCATTATATCCAAAGTTGCTGTGTTGAAATAAGTGAGACTGAAAGTGTTTCACTGGCTGAGCTGTGTGTCAGGATGCAAACTGGGTCCTCTTCAAGACTTTACATTTATGAGTGGAAATAGAGTGGGTGAAACCTACTGAGATTTAATCATAGCAATAGCAGCAGCACTTACACATATACTGCATTGCCAAGCTTTGCAGCCCTCTCTAAGCGGTTTACAGAGTCAGCCTCTTGCCCCCAACAATCTGGGTCCTCCTTTTACCCACCTCGGAAGGACGGAAGGCTGAGCCAACCTTGAGCCTGGTGAGATTTGAGCTGCCAAATTGCAGTCAGCCGGCAGTCAGCAGAAGTAGCCTGCAGTACTGCACTCTAACCACTGAGCCACCGCGGCTCATCATTGACATGGCTTAGTAACACACTCCATCCATCCCTCCCCCCTCCCTCCCCTGAAACATTTTGGGATATTTTCCTGTTTATGAAATTAAGTTTCAGCACCTAATTGGCTGGCTATACATTCTGGAAACAGCAAGGGTATATTGTCTTCAGTCTCATAACAAAAGTTTGTTTTCTTCCAAGTTCCTCCACTAATTAAGGATACGCCTTCCAGAAATGCTACCCTGGAACCATTCAGAGGTTTAGCATTTGCGCATTCTAATGAGATGATGAAGATATTCCATAAAAAGTTTGGTCTCCATCATTTTCGGACCAATCAGCTTGAAGCCATCAATGCTGCTTTGCTGGCTCAGGACTGCTTCATCCTGATGCCTACAGGTGAGTCTTGAAGTGAAGCCCATCGCCTCCTGCCCTCCAAAGAAAGGGGGAAGGGAGAATCAAGGCTGACAAATGGCATTCTAAACTGGGATTGAAATAATCAAGAGAAAAAAAGCAGTTGTAATAATTGGTTTTAAATCAAGTTGCTGATATTTTGCCTATGTTCTAATTGGGACATACTGATGAGCTGAACAATTGGGATGAAATGATTCAGGTGGTGCTCCACCTTTGAACTTTCTTCCCTTCTACTGTTTGGATCAATTGTTACAGGAGGTTCCTGTCACCTCACAATATTCAGTACAGGTGTGCAGCCCCTACAGAAGTGAACCGTTGCTATTAGGGGAAATTAAGTTTATGAATGAAATCCATCATTCTGTCTGTTTTGAAAAGTTACAAATATTGGTTTCAGAGCTGAATGCATTGCATAATTTTTGTAGCCAGACATTAGAATTGGGGAAAACTTTCAGCTCTGAAACCCTGAAAAGTAAGCTATTTCAAACATGCTTACCGACTGCAGAGCATCAGTTTATGACCGCAGTGGCTTTTGACGGAAATGTCAAAAGTCTAAGTCAAGGACTACCTGTAGGTATCGCTGAGTCAGGCTTGACTCATGGCAACAAATGGATACCTTTCCAACTGCTTCAGTAATAGCTGAACGCTTTTCCAGCAGAGTCCTACACTTTTCTGGATTCTGCCCATCCTGGGATCCATTGCCTTCCTTTTCCACTTTCCTTGCTCCTGCCAAGCATAGCTAAAAGATCTCGCCTATTATCCTCTCACATCACTTGCCAAAATTGTATACATTTATTTGCTTATCTGGGCGTTGATTGCTGGTGATGGTCTCTTTGTTTACTTTTTAACTTCGAATGGTTTGAGTTTTTCTCTATATGCCTATATGGCTGATTTATCTGAGCGCTTCCGGGAATTCCCCAGCATTTTTGGATTTAACTTGGTCTAGGATGTTCACAGTTGAACTCTGGTTGAGTCTGTTGTGTGATTAAGAGTTCATGACTAGTCTGCCTGTGTTCTACATACAGGAAGTCCTTGACTGACGACCACAATTGAGCCCAAAAATTCCATTGCTAAGCAAGGCATTGAGTGAATTTTGCCCCATTTGGGGACCTTTCTCAACACCGTTGTTAAGTGAATAACTGCAGTTTTTAAGTGAGTAGTGTGGTTGTTAAGCGAATCTGACTTCCCCGTTGACTTTGCTTGTCAGAAGGTTGCCAAAGGGGATGAGGTGACCCTGGGACCCTGCAACCGTCATCAGCACATGCCAGTTGCCAAGCACCCAGACTTTGATCCCATGACTGTGGGGACGCTACAGTGGTCACAAGTGTGGAAAAAAGATCACAAGGGACTTTTTTTCAGTGCCCTTGTAAGTTCAACAGTCCCTGAGCCTATAAGTCAAGGGCCACCTCTAGTGGCTACTGCAGCCCTTCTATGCTGTAGGTGGCTCCCCTTGTTTCTTCTTGGGCTGCTGGGTCTTTTGGTTTAGATATTTTGAAAAGCTTTAGACCAGGGGTGTCCAAACTTGGCAACTTTAAGACTTGTGGACTTCAACTCCACGAGTTGAAGTCCACAAGTCTTAAAGTTGCCAAGTTTGGACACCCCTGCTTTAGACAATGATGCCATGTGATTGTAATAATATGTTGGCTTTTTCTGAGATGTTCCTATTTTTAATTATTGTTTTATTTTAAATACAAATAATACAAACATAGTACACATACATCTAAATAGAAAAAAAGGAAAAAAATGCAAATATTAACAGTGCACGCACACAGAAACCTCGAGACCATTTTTTCCCTCTTATATTTCTTCTTCTATAACAACTAAAAGATATATAATATGTTCCAATTGTGCCCTTATCCTCTTCAAGGCAACATATATTCTTGAATAGGTTTATTCCCTTTGCCTTCTGCCAACATGGTTTTTTATAAAATCCTCCCATATTTCATTATAATTATTTGCTTTAATCATCCCTTTTTAAAATTTAATTTCCATTGCTAATTTTCATTTGTTGCCACACTCCAAATTTCATTATACCACTCATTTCTTTCAATATCCCAATTTCGTCGCCAATATTTAGCCATCACTAATCTAGCTGCCATTATCAAATTTATCATCAATTCCTTTTCTGTTTCATTTATATCCCGTTTTTCCACCAGCAACAATAATGCAATCCTCGGTGACCTCTCTAGATTTACATTCAACGGTGCTCTAATTTCTCTAAACATATTTTTTGTGCACTATCACAATCCCACCACATATGTTTATATGTCCCAGCCTCTTTCTTGCACTTCCAACCAATATTTGTATATCCATCATCTATTTGATTTAACTTACGTGGTGTTAGGTACTACCTCCATATCCATTTTCCTTAACTGTCTGTCTGGATGCTGTCATTAGCATCCATACAGACAGAATAGCTGTTCATTGGTGGAGTCTTGCTTTGTCCCTCCTCCTTGTATCCTACAGTCCTGCCAGATCCTGCTAAAGTGAATGAGCTCGCCCAACATGCCACCCGGGGTGGAGGGGGTGGGGGGGAGAGAAAGTTAAGTAAAATTTTGTAACTTTATAACAAGTAATTATACTCTAAATCAATTTTAAATTTACTCAGAATAAAAGAAACTATTGGATTTCTTACTTGGTTGAATTACACTTTCACAACCCAGACTGAGCACTCTTCTGCCCATTATAAAGCTATTTTCTGTTTTGATTTTAATGTATGATTTGCTGTTCATTATGATTAGAAGTCATTTTCAGGATTTCAGTCAATATAGGTAATAATCTGAACTCATATGCAATCCAATCTTTGACTCTGCTTTAATAAAAACCCAAAGAATGATCTCCTAAAATAAGTTTCATAAGAGATCCTTGTATTTTGCCTGAACAAATATTAAGGACCTTCTGGGGATGCTTCACTCCTGCACCAACCAGGAGGCTGAACTTAGTGGTTATTTGCATCTCAGATCTTGGGCCAGATTTTAATCTTCATGGTAGCAGAAGTGTTGGAGAAAGTGTGAGTGGAAGCACTGGGCCTCTTCGCTTGGTTGTGTGTATAGAACAGGTGTGTATAGAACTAGTAGCAGAGTAGAACATGAGTAGAGTTTTCATCTTGTGCTTTTGCTCCGCTCAGGAGGTGGCAAGAGTCTGTGCTATCAGCTACCAGCCTGTGTTTCGGTGGGAGTCACCATCGTCATCTCTCCGTTGAGGTCCCTGATAGTGGATCAAGTCCAGAAGCTGACCTCAATGGATGTGAGTTCAAGATGGCTTCCTGCTTGATTGTCTGTAAATTGCACGGAATGCAGAAGTGTATTAAGATCATTGTATCTGCCACAGGCATATTGATTTCTGCTCTTTACGGTGTGACCGTGCAAATAGAAAACTCTAAATTCTTGTAGAATCTGTGTTCATACAAAATTTAGATGGTTAGACCTGTTAAAAATCTAGGAAGAAAATCTGGTGTATAACTGCTTTCATCAAAGAACAGCGTAGCCTTGGCTTCCCCAGAGTTACGGGTCCAGCTAGAATTGGGTGGTTTTTTTAACATGTAATTGTTATTGAAACTTTTAAATGAGAAGATGGAAACTAAGACAAAGAAAAAGCAAAAAGTGCAAGAAAAGAAAATGGAAGAAAAATAGAAAAGTAAGAAAAACAATATACAAAAGCGGCTTCCAAAATTATTCACAGCAGTTAAAAGCTCCATCTAGAGTTGTGTGGTGCTTCTTACAATTTGGTTCTGTAGCCGAAGGGACGAGCACTGGCCAACAGCAGAGCACCGGTCTGGCCTTCCCCACTTCGAGCACAAGCATTGGCCTTGTTGTTGACCAGTTTCCAAACGAAGAGGTCAGCAGCAACCAAGATTAGCCGCAAATTAGAGCCGCTGTCTTCTCTGTTCAGATTCCAGCAACGTACCTCACAGGCGATAAGACTGACGCCGAAGCATCCCGAATTTACATGCAGCTCTCAAAGAAAGATCCCATCATAAAACTCCTCTACGTTACTCCAGAGAAGGTTTGTATGGGGGCCTGAGTCGCTTAGCGGTGCTCCAGCTGAGTCAAAGGGCCTGGATGGAGCCGGGCTCTGCCCGGGTCCCTCTCCTTGCGAGGAGCTTTTGGATGTCGTTGCCTGCCTGATGGGGCCTGGGGGCTGGGAGGAGACAAGAAGACTCAGAACGGTGCCAGAGCCATGGAGTTGCGGCATCTAGGCCTCCTGCTGCTCTCGCTTTCCCCAGGTTTGCTCGAGTAGCCGGCTGATGTCAGCGCTGGAGAATCTGTACCAGCGGCAGCTCTTGGCTCGCTTCGTGATCGACGAGGCCCATTGCGTCAGTCAGGTGATCTGTTTTAATTGAAAAGGGCGTAGACCGCCATGAAGGTTGTCTCTATTTCACTAGCGGTCATTTCACTAGACCTGCAACTCCCACCTTTGGCATGAAAGCCAGCCGGGTGACTTTGAGCTAGCCCCCCTCTTTCAGTCCAGCCCACCTCACAGGGTGGTTGTTGTGGGGTTAATAGGAGGAGGAATGGGTATGTTTGTGGCCCTGAGTTATTTGTAAAAATGGTAGAGGAGAATGCAGTCATGTGATAAGGAAAGTTGCACCCTGCTGGAATACTGTGGTTTTTTTACATATCGGGGCCTGTACCTGGTTCACCTGAGCCGTGTTTACCTCCTTTTAAAAACTGGTAAGGATCAGATGGTTTTTACTATGTCTTGATACATCAGACTACAGAACACAAAAGAGGCTGTGCTTTTTTCATAGGACTATATAAATGTAACTGTTAGAAATCTTTTTATTAGTGGGGTCATGATTTTCGCCAAGATTACAAGCGGCTTAACATGCTCCGAAAGAAGTTCTCCTTGGTTCCCATGATGGCTCTTACTGCCACCGCCAACCCCAGAGTGCAGAAGGACATCCTGAATCAACTGGAGATGCACCGGCCCCAGGTGTAAGTTGGGCTGGGAGGCAGAGGGGAGATGTCCTTCTTGGGAAATTTGGAGAAGAAACGGCTTTACTGGGATTGTTGTATAGATGAGCTCTATAGTCATTCAATAATCCTTTTATCCAACTAAATCGTCCTTCTAGGTTTACTATGAGCTTTAACAGGCACAACCTGAAATACGACGTGTTACCCAAGAAGCCCAAAAGTGTTGCTTTAGATTGCTTACAATGGATCAGAAAATACCATCCCGGTAAGTTATCACCCGTTCTTCCTTGGCCAATGTCTACTTGTGTGGGATTATTTTAAACCCAAAGTTTATTGGATTATAGAGAAATTCTGGTATTTGATATCTTGGTGTTCCTTGGAGTTACGTTCTTTGAGCTAAGAGATGGGAAAGGACCTCGTCATCTGTTACGATCTTTAAAGGGCAGGGAAGCCATGGAGATAAAGGAACAACGTCGAGTTTGACGGTTGGATTTGTTTCTGTCAATGGTGAATTGTTACAAGCTGCAATTAAGTAAAGCCTACGGATGGAATTCCAAACTGTCGCTCTCTTGAACAGACCAGCGATTCCCGAGCTCAGCAACTTTAAGATGGGTGGCGTTCAACTCCCAGAATTCCCCAGCCAACTTAGAGTTGTTGAGGTTGAGAAACACTGGAAGAAATCTGAGACCCCCGAACCTTTTCCTGTGTGTTGCAGGTGACTCGGGGATTGTTTATTGTCTCTCCCGGTATGAATGTGACTCCGTGGCCAAAGCTCTGCAAGGGGGCGGCCTCTCAGCCCTGGCGTACCATGCTGGCCTCCCGGACGGCACCAGAGACCTTGTGCAGCAGAAATGGATCAACCAGGATGGATGCCAGGTAGAAAGAAGACCCTGCGAGGAAGGGAGATCCAGCCGGGCGGGAGCCATGTCAGCAGTTAAAGCCAAAGGAGGGGTGGGGGAGGGGGGGCAACAGACTCGCCCTCTGCAAAGGGAAGTGCAGGGAACTCCAGGTTTCAAGAGCTCAGAGCGGCCCGGAGCCTACAGGGGTAAGAGCAAAATAGGGCTTTTCCTTCTTTGACCAATACTGTGGCTGGAACAGGATGATTCGGAAGACAAGAAGCCTTAAGAACACTTAGAATACGGAATCCAGTTTTGGTCTCCATATTACAGGGAGTCCTCGACTTACAACAGTTCCTTTAGTGACTGTTCAAAGTTTCAGTGGCACTGAAAAAAGTGGTTTATCGCCCTTTTCACACTTGGGACTGTTGCCGCTTCCTCCTAGTCCTGTGATCAGAATTCTGACCCTTGGCAACTGACTCAGACCATACTTGAGATGGCTGCCGCGTCCCAGGGTCACATGATCACCTTGTGACCTCCTGACAATGGGGAAGCCAGATTCGTTTAGCAACCCTGTTACTAACTTAACAATTGTAACAATTCACTTAACAACTGCTGCAAAAAATGTCATAAAATGGGGCAAAACTCACTTAACAAATGTCTCATTCAGCAACAGAAATGTTGGGCTCATTTGTCATTGAGTCAAGGACTACCTGTATGAAAAGCGATATGAGTACCGAAAAGAGCAACTAAGGCAGGGGTGTCCAAACTTGAGAACTTTAAGACTTGTGGACTTCAACTCCCAGAATTCCCCAGTCAGCAGAGCTGGCTGGGGAATTCTGGGAATTGAAGTCCACAAGTCTTAAAGTTCTCAAGTTTGGACACCCCTGAACTAAGGTAGCACGGGGGTTGGAGGCCAAAACATATGAAGAATGGCTGCAGGGATTGGATTTGTCTAGCATAGTGAAAAGAAGGACTGGGGTGGGGGTGGGGGGCCATGATAGCAGTCTTCCAACATTTGAGGGGCTGCCATAAACAAGAAGGGGGGGGGAGTTTCCATCTATTCTCCAAAGCACCAGAAGGCCGGACAAGAATCAAGGAGAGAACCAACCTGGAACTAAGGAGAAACTTCCTGTCCGTGAGAACAATTAGCCAGTGGAACGGCTTGCCTTCTGTGGATGCTCCATCGCTGGAGGTTTTCAAGATGAGACTGAACAGCTGCATGTCTGGAATGGTAGAGGGTCTCCTGCTTGAGCAGAGGGTTGGTCTAGAAGACCTCCAAGGTGCCTTCCACCTCTGTTATTCTATTGTCAAATGGGACAAAATGTTCCAGTTCAGAAGACATTGGCTCACATAGTATGCCATCCTTTTGTGGCAGTGTCCAATGGAGCAATTGGGCTGCCTCCCCTGATTGGATCCCTCGATAAAGCCGTCTGTGTATTTGTCTTTTCCCTCCTTGGGAAGGGTTTGAAGAAGAGCAGAAGAGAGAGAGGGATTGCCTGCAGTCCCGACAGCGTCTCTGTGGGCTAGCAATGAGGGATAGGCCAAAGGGGATGAACCAGTGACCGGCTCTGGCAGTCAGTTGGCTGGACTCTCCCTTTGGTTCTTCCCTCGCAAGGCCCTGGACTCGCCTCGATCCCCGGCCATACTGGCACAAGCAAAATAGGGAGCAGTCTGGTAGAAGAGGCAGCCAGGCCCATGGGCAGGGAACGTGGCCGAGGATGGCAAGCGCTCTGCCCGGCCTGAGCTTTGGGCAAAGAGAAAGAGGGAAGGTGTTAATCCAGGGTGATAACAGGCACATCCGAGCCCATCGGAGGCAGCTTCCTGGGGGTCGGACCCCCAAGGTCCTGGGTGCTCTTGCTTCCCCCGCATGAAGTGGCTTGTTCTGTTGCCTTCCAGGTCATCTGTGCCACCATTGCGTTTGGAATGGGGATCGACAAGCCCGACGTGCGCTTTGTCATCCATGCCTCCCTCCCTAAATCTATTGAGGGCTACTATCAGGAATCCGGCCGAAGCGGGCGGGACGGCGAAGTCTCCCACTGCCTTCTTTTCTACAGCTACAGCGACGTGACCCGGCTGAGGAGGCTCATCCTGAGTAAGTGTCATTTCAAGGCCGGGGCCGTTATTCCCTTGCCCACTCTCGGTGCCGCTCGCTGCCAATGGGTCCAGTTGGCTAGCGGTGAACAGATAAACCTAAATAGAGGGAAGGTCCAGCCGATGATCTTCTCTGTGCAAGCAGCCCTTCCCGGAGCAACACTCACTGCCCGCCACTCCGACAATATTCAGAGCCAAAGGAAGACGGGGCTTTCCTTGCTTGGAGCATTCCGTGAGAGGCCGCCACGTCCCAGGGTTTCATAATTTGGCTTTCACTTGCGACCTAGAAAGTCAGCCGGAATCAGCCTAGCTGACATTAAGGCTGCCTGGCTGATTTCCTTTGTTTCCTGTTCGCCAAGGGATCCAGGCATACGGGGTGAGAACGGGGGGATTGGGAACAGTTTGGGCTTTAACAGCTAGGATTAATTTTTCCAAGACGGAGAATGCATTGGCAGCTGCTTTTCCTAGCAAGCTTTGGGACGGTGCTTGTCACAACCTAACCTGATCCATCAGGGCCGCCTGGCGGATGGGGGATCTCCTTGCTCCAGGAAAATGGGCCCAAAGGGGGTTCCGAAGTCTGTGGGGTGATTCTTTCCATCCTCACCAGGTTTGCAACTCGGTAGTTTGCAGCAGCCTTGTGAAAGTCTAGTCGCCTGTCCCAGGTCTTGCTCCTCTGGGCCCTTTCCTCACCAGGGGCCCCCTGCTTGCCTTTCAGTGGAAAGGGAGGGCAACAGCCACACCAGGCAGACGCACTTCAACAACCTCTACAGCATGGTCCATTACTGCGAGAACATCATGGAATGCCGGAGGATACAGTTGCTGGCCTACTTTGGAGAAACGGACTTTAATCCTGGATTTTGTAAGGAGCATCCAGAAGTAAGTTGCGACAACTGCTCCAAACAACAGGTAAGCAGCAGCTGTGCCTCAAAGTTTGCCTCTAAACATCTGGATCAGGCCCCTCTCTGAGAAGTGAGCAGTTTAGAAATATGAAATGTAAATACCAAACATAAATCTTCCTGGGAAGAGCTGAAAGCATCCAGCTGAAGAAGTTAGTTTTCCAAATGGTAACATTACAGTTTTTTTCTCAGATGATTGCTGTTCTTCATCCCAAAAAAGCTATTAGGTGATATTCCTATTATAAGTTATTAACTACAGTTACATCGCATTTAAATGGTATTAAGTGTTGCTGTGTACTGGCTCACGTGAGATACAGAATTAATAAAACTACATTTATTAGGTATACAAGTTGAGGAACGTGACCGAAGACGTAAAAAACATTGTGAGATTTGTAAAGGAATATTGTGGTGAAAAAGGAACTAGAAATATCAAGAGAAATGCAGGAAGATATACCCTCAATATGATGATTGACATTTTCTTGGGTAAGTTCTACATTATACATAATTGTATATACATATATAAATCCTGTATATTTTTTTCAACATTGGGTGTTTTTTTCAACATTAGGTGGTAAAACATTTTCTTCTCCCCGGCCCACCCCCTTTTGCCAAGGAAGGATGTGCATGGTCTCACACGCTTTCATTTCCACGAGTACCCCATGGCTCCCTTTATCACCCTCCTTGTCTTCTGTTGAGGCTCAGGTGTAGCAGCCTGTTCACACGATACAGGTGGCAGGGTGGAATTTGTGCCCCAGCAATGACCATCCCTGCTCCCAAATTTGCCTGTGGGACAGAGCGGGAATGTCTTCTCTCTTTTTCAGCCACAAAGAAGCCAAGTGAATTGCCTGAGGAGGGACTGGACAGTCCCTTTGGCTGTCCTGGCTGCCTGTGTAGGAAGCAGGGAGGGCTGAAAGGAGGGATCTGGGCTCTTCCCCTTTTTATGAGAAACCCAGAGAGAGGTGCATATTCCAGGCTGCCCAACCAGCGCGCCCTGGCTCATACCTTCCCAGCTGGTTATATCTGGATGTGGACCCTACTCTTTCTTGTTCAGGGCCAGAGGTTTCCAATCCTGGGCTCCGTTCTTTCTAAAGAGGAGCCGAGAACTTTCAAAATGATAAGTTGGCTTGGCCATGAAAATAAGCTATATACTCTCCTCCTTTTCCTAGGTGCAAAAGCTGCAAAGATTCAGAGCGGCCTCTTTGGCATGGGTAAAGCCTACTCCCGCCATAACTCCGAGAGACTTTTTAGGAAGCTGGTGCTGGACAAGATTCTGGATGAAGACTTGTACATCACAGCCAACGATCAAGCGGTAGCATACATCCAGCTGGGGGAAAAAGCTGGTGCTGTGCTGAACGGCTGCTTGCAGGTGCGTGACTGCAGACACAGCAGCCCAGCTCCCAGACTGGAGCTGCTGCGGAATGGTTCAGAAAAACAGAATAGCGACGGGGGCTGATGAAAAGAAAAGCCCCCTTTCAGCTCTCAGCCATCAGTTGTGCTGGACTGTTCCCTCTTCTTTCTTCTCTTGTAAACAACAATTCAGAAGCGTTCTTATTTTTGTCGTACACCAACATGCCCCTTCATGCCCTTCAGGTGGAGTTCTGTGAAACAGAAAGTGCCAGCAATATCCGGAAGCAGAGGGCTTTGGAGACCAAGATGTCCCTACGGGAAGAGATGGTTAAGAAGTGTCTCTCTGACCTCACAGATGTCTGTAAAAACCTTGGAAAAGTGTTTAATATCCACTATTTTAATATTTTTAACACTGCCACATTAAAAAGAATAGCAGGTAATATATTCATGGAAAATGTGTATGATATAGTTGAGGATAAATCCTATGTGTTGCCATAAAAATAACAAGCATGTTATCATAACTATCATGTCACTGTTACGCCAAATGTACAATTTCCAACACTTCACTGCAACCCTTAGGTTACGTATGGTAAATGTTCAAATGACAATCCTTGCCCTTTTATCTTCTTTATTTGCCATTTCATCCACCTGTTTTCTCACTTGCTTTCTCTGCATAAGCTGAATTACGTAAGAAAAGATACCTGACAGCATTTAAGAAACCTGCTTTGGGAGGATGCTGTAAGAGTTGTAAAATTTGTCTGTCTTCAGATTTTCTAGCTTTCAAAAGTGCCTTGTTTCTATAGCTATGGCTCCATTTCAGGCAGATTTCTTCATCTCTGCCTGATGACCTTCAGGCAATATCAGGCTCATAATGCTCTTTTTGGGGGGGGGAATATATTTTTTATTATTTTTACATTTAAAACAATATAGTACCGCGAAGTTGAAGTGACCATACATTCACATTATATACAACTAGTCTCAACCATTAACTATTAGCCTACTTAATATATTGTCTATCCTTCTGTCCAATCACAATATATACAGTTTGTTCCAGTCTTGTCACCTTGTCTTATACCAATTATAAAATCTATTCCAGACTTCAAAATATTCTGATTCCCCTTTATTTTTAAGTTCAAGAGTGAGCCTGTCTGCTTCTGCACAGGCCAATACTTTTCTGATTATATCTAGCTCTGTTGGTGTATTTTCTTTTTTCCAATATTGTGCATAAGTTATGCGCACTGCATTTAGTACATGTATAATTAGATAAAGTGTATCTTTCTTAAACCCCTCCGGTATTATACCTAGGAGAAAAATTTCTGGTTTAAACAAGATTTGGTCTCCCACCATTTGTTCTAACCATGATTGAATCATTTTCCAATATTTTTTGCCTCATTGCATGTCCACCACATATGATAAAAAGTGCCTGGTTTTTTTTTACACTTCCAACAATTTGGGGCCAGATTTTTAAACATTTTGAAGAGCCATGCTGGGGAGAGATGCCATCTGTAGAACATCTTATAAGGATTTTCTTTATACGCCGTAGTCATTGTTAGTTTCTGTTAAGTATCAAAAGTTTTTCCCACTTAGCCAATTCCACATATAACTGAATTCTTTCGCCCAGGAGACCATAGTTTCTTTGACATGTTCCTCCTCTAGCTTATGTTCCAACAAAAATCTATACAACACTTTGATCAACCTGTTTCCTGTCTGTATCAAAAGTTTATCTAATATTGTGTAATCTTTGGCAATACCTTCCTTCTTCCTATCCTGTGCAAACCTTGATTGTATTTGTAAGTAGGACCACCATTCTATCCCTTGTGATGCCAATTCTAATCTAGTTTTAATCTCCCCCTATCTGTTCAATAACTATATGTAATTCTGTTTTCCATATTAATTAAATTTGGGTGTATGTATGCTTCCATCGTAGATAGCCAAATGGGTGTTTTGGTACAGTGGTCGTGTTTGATTTTGTTCCATATTAATAACAGGGACTGTCTGATGTAGTGTCTATTGAAATATTTGTGTGCAGATCCTTTTTCATACCAAAGGAAGACATGCCATCCTGCTTGGAGGTCATGACCTTCCAATTTGAGTAATCTTTTATTTCTCAACATAATCCATTCTTTTAACCATGTTAGAGTGGCCGCAGTTTAATAAAATTCCCAATCTGGTATGCCAAATCCTCCTTTTTCCTTAGTGTCTTGCATAGCTTTGAGTTTTATTCTTGGTTTTCTTCCCTGCCAAATAAATTTTGAAACCAATTGATTCAAATCCTTAAAAAAAAACCTTTTTTCTAATTTAATGGGAATATTTTGAAATAGGAAAAGAAATTTTGGTAGTACATTCATTTTTATGACTGCAATCCTACCCATCAGGGACAATTATAGGTTTTTTCCACCTTTCTAAGTCTTTCTTAGTTTATTGATCAAATTAGTATAGTTGTCTTTGATGGACACACACCTCGCAGATAAATGTATACCTAGGTATTTGACTTTTTTGACAGTTTGGATACCCAATTTCTTCATTAACTCTTCATAATGCTCTTAATGAAAAATCAGTCAATGTCACTGAGTCCTGACAGGGTGTTAGAAAGTCAAATCACATCCCTGGAGGCAGAGATGGCGAGGTTTTTCTGCATTGTAGCAGAGTAACAAGGATATTCCATGATATCAACAGGGGGCCATTTACAGCAGGTGGCCAACATCTAGCAGGTCTTGGCTGATCTCAGAAAAGCTAAGCAGGACTGGTTGGTTGGTTAGACTTGGAATTGAGACCCCCTGTGCTGTAGCCTAAACTGGGAAGTTAAAAATAATTTCTTGGAAGACAGGAATGACAAGACAGTTTGGTATTGCTGATGCCAAGAAAGTTGTATTGATTTTTTTTTTCAGAGACTTTGTCTTCAGATCCAGCAGTTTTGCTTCAGATTGATGGTGTCACAGAGGACAAATTAGAGAAGTATGGAGCAGAAATAATAGACGTGATGCAGAAGTATTGTACAAAGATACTAACAGGTATTTAAATCACTTCATCCACTCAATGCACAGGCTGGCCACACTGCAACAGAACCTTGCTTCGGTCCCTGTTCACTCTTTTCCTTATCACTGACACAGCTCAGCTGTTTTAGTCTATACAAGGCTCTCGAGTATTTCAGTGGCAGTCATGGGGCCAAGAGGACTCCTAAGGCAGAAACTCTGTCTGAAGTAAGAAAGAGGAATTGGGTTAAGGAAGTTGGGTTTCTCCCCACAGTGGAAAACAAGTCTCTCGCAGCCACGGAGACTGATGTTAGCAGATGTGACAGTGAAGGTGAGGAAGGAGAAGCAACGTGTACGACGTCCAGCTATTTCCAAACCAAAAATGGCAAGGGAAGGAAGAGGAAGAAGTCTCATTTTTTTAGAGAATCGAAGAAAAAAAAAGGATCTGGGAAACAGCAGGCTTATTCTAAGAGGTATGTTTTCCAATTCTTCAGACAGGTTGAATAAAACTGAGATAGTGCTAATGAAGCACCTTTTAACTATTTCATCAGGAAAAGTTCCTTGGAAATATCCACTATCCACTAGCGGGTTGAATTCCGACATTGGCAGTAACTTTGGAATTTTTTAGCATGGCCGGTGACTGGAAGTGCCTCTCTCCCCATCACCTCTCTGTGGTAACAGCCACACAAGTATAGATAACACCTGAGCACTGAAGCTTCAGCAAAGGTTATGAGAATGAAACGTTCAGGAAGTGTCTCTGCTGGTGTCACTATGTTTCCTTTCTCCATGTGCAAATGACCTTTTAAACTCTGTGACAGAAGCCCATGTGATTTCTTGAAACAAAGGATAGTGTCTAATAATAGTTCTTCTCTCTTCCTAGGAGTTACAAAGCCTGCAAAAGCACATCTTCCAATTCTAGAGGTTCTACTTCCTGCGATTTTCCTGGCCAGCCAGGAGCTGGCAAGAGGCCTGGAATCATGGCACCACCACAGCCGCAGAGAAGACAATTCCTTAAACCTTCTTACATGCTTTTGTGACGCCCTTAGAAGTTATTTTCATTTTTAGAAACCTTATTCAGCATAAAATACATTTTTCACTGACTTTTATATTAAGTACTCGTTTTTCATAACTTGCTTGTACATAAATAAAGCATTTCAATTAAGTTACTTCTTGTGAGCTGCTGCATAAGAAAGCTTTTGAGTTGTGGATATGAATTCCCTAAATATGATGTGAATGCCGGGGAGACAGGAGACATTTCACTGGAGATTAACATCTGCTAAGTTGTATTGGCAGCCAGCAGCAGCAGCCCTAGCCCTGTGAGCAAGGGAGCGAGGCAAGAGACCGCCCGCTGGTCACCAGTCTTGGGGGGAGGGGCTGGAGGCAGGGGGTGGTCAGGGAAAGGTCAAGTCCAGTGGAAGGAGCAGAGGGGGGGCCTGTTGGAGCTTGGGGGGGTTCTGCCTCCCCCCCCCGCAGCCCCTGCTCCTCTTCCACCTTCCCAAATGAGAGCAGGGGTCTCTGGCAGAGGAAGGGGGGGACGGGGGTCCCAGGGTCGCCTAGGAAACTCAGGGGGGAGGGGCAGGGCTGAGTGGCCCAATTGAGGACAGAAGCGTTTTTGCAAAAGTGCCCTTTCTGTGTCGTCATCCCCCCCCATCCCAGGCGCTTTATTAAGGGGGGGGGGAGGCTTCATCTGAGGGACAGAAGCGAACGGCGCCATCACGTACAGGAGCGGCGAGAGCTGAAGAGGCCGCGGGGTCCCTCCCCCCCCCTTTGCAGCCGGGCGGGGCCTCTGCGCATGCGCGCGCATGTGGCGGGAAGCCGGCTGGGCGGCGAGGGCGAGGCGGGCGAGCCATGGCGGGATCCGCGGGAGCCTCCTGGGGCCTCCGGGCGGCCGAAGCGGAGCGGGACGAGGCGGCCGAAGTCCGGCTTTCCTCCCGGCGGGGCGGGGCGGGAACGCAGCTGTCGGCCTACGAGCGGAAGCGGCTGAGGAACATCTCGGAGAACGCCCGCTTCTTCGCCTCGCTGCAGCCCTTCGAGGTCGGTGCGGAGCCTCCCCCGGGCGGGCTGGGAGCCGCTCCCTGAAGGGGCTGGAAAGAGGGGGGAGAGCTGCTTCCGCCGGAACGCCGGCCGGGCTCTGTGGACGGAGGGAAAGCGGCCGATCCCCTTGCGAAGCCTCGGGGGATTCGGATTTAAAAGGGCCCCTGTGGGAAGAGGCGCTGGTTCGCCGATACAAATCGCCTCAGAATATCAACAGTTTGGCAACTTGGGTGGCCACATTTCAGCTGCCCGGCAGAACCATTAAGGCGCTGGCCGTGAAGCCGGGAGAGTCGAGTTCTACTTCTGGGCAGCTTCGGCTCTCTCGTCAGGAGACCTGAGTTGTAGTCCTGCCTCAGGCCTGAAAGCCGGCTGAGCGACCTGGCCGGACCCTCCTCCCTCTCAGCCCAACACATGACTGGGTGGTGGTTGTAGGGAAAAGAGGAGGAAGGAGTTAGGATTAGGCCTTGGGTTATTTATAAAAATAATGAAGATGGGATAAAAATATCATAATTTAAAATAAGTGTGTTGAAACATTGAGAGACCATGCTTTTCTCTGTTCTTTTTCTCCTTCAAGTCAGCTGCCAGACTTCATAAAATTCCCTTGAAAAGGAAGACACAAGGAATAAAGAGGTAAAACTATATTGTGTGTACATTAACTGATGGCAGAGTTCAGATATCTGGTAATCCCACCCGAAAATTAATCCAGACACATCCGTCATGGGAAATGTTCTTGGCCTGTGACTGGCCCTCCCGGTGGTATCTATAGAACCCAACATTAAGTAAAACTTAAATTGTAAAGGTTACACTGTATACAGTCCTTAAATCGCACAAGTTAAGTTTAAAAACAGTTTATGATTGGGGTAAGCACCAGTCTGAATACAAAAGTGAATAATCAACACTGCAGAACTCGGTTGAAGTGGCGTAGTGGCCTAAGGAGAATGAATTGTAAAATATGAAGGAATAGAAAATAGGTTTGAGAGGAAGGGAAAGTAAGGTTCATTATATGAAGTTACTGAGATCCTCAAAAAGGAAGAGGTAAGGACGGTGGAAGTAAGAAAGAACTGGGGTAAGATGGAGTGAACAAGTACATCACATGGATGGAAATGAGATAGAGACATGTTTCTCTGTCCCCCCTCCCCCACTGCCATTATAAGGTAAGCATAATGATGCTTACCTTACAAGAGAATGATGTAAATCACATTAATGTACTAAACTGAATGTACTCAAATACGTATCCTGGATTTCAAAAAATGAAAGGATTCCACAGTAGGACAAATGACTAGGAAGCAGCACTCATGATGTTTCTTAAGGGGGGGAGAGGAAAGTTGGAGGACAGAAAAAAGGCCAAAAGTGGTTTAATTAAGTTCAAAAAGGACAGGGAGGGCAGGCACAAAGAGAAAACTATCAGTAGACTGGAAGCGTATTGGTGATGTTAGGAAACCCAGGAAAAGAATTGGAATGTTGGTTGTCTAAGGAGGGCAGCAAAATGCCCCCTAGTAACAAGGGGGCCTTACAGACATTTTAGCAAATATTGGAACTCCTGGTTTGGCTTTAGTAGCTGTTACATCTCATGGTACTGCGGGTTATGGATTGTTCTAAAAGGCCCACAAACTCCTTCACCTAAGTAAACGGCTTTCTTCAAACAGGTGAATGACTGGAGAGGAAGGCCAAGCCTTGTTCTCTGCCAGGATTCTGGAGTGAAAGATACAGAATATCAGACATTATAAGAAGGCAGATATGAATTGAGTGTTAGGAAAATACCCAAACAATAAGAGGGATCCTACTTCAGAGAGGGGTTGAGTACCTTTCATTGGATGTATTCAAGGTGGGTAGCCATCTGTGTGGGATCCCGAGTTCTGCTTACCAAGGGATAGAACCTGGTGACTTCCCTGGGCACTTGCAGCTCCATGTTCTTTTAATACTGTTCTGCCCCCTGCAGACCACAGTTGAAAAATGCTTATAGACTAGCCAGGAAAAAAAGTTATTTAGAGAGAAGCACAAAAGTATGGATCTGTCTAAGAGTCTTTTGAGTGCATATTTTTACTGCAGATCTCACTTCTTTCAGAATTGTGAATGAATATTCTGAGCAGCAGCATTAATACTACATTAAGGCTGTTTTCCTCTTTATGGTTCTGGGTATTGGCTGGAGGAGAGCATTCATTTTTTGGGAGGACCACATCCTTGGAGAAAACTGGTAGCCCCCTCCGTGTCTTAGTCCAATGGAAACAATCCACGCACTCATCTGCTTAGCCGGTTGGGGAAGAGCTGCAAGGCTCGTGGTCCCCAGCCTCATCTAGCCAAGTTCATACATCTTCAGATTGTAGCACAAGGCAGCCTGAGTGATGTCAAAAGGAGGAAATGATAGAAAATACAAAGAGAATTAAAACAGCGAGAACTCAAGTAATTGAAAATACCAACAGGGCATAAGCAAATGTTTTCATGACATGAATATATTCTTGAAGCACAGGATTTTAGAGGTGCACTTGTATTGTCTTGGTAGAGTTAAGTCTCCAAAGGCAGAAACTAAGACAGCTTGTCGAAGATCCATGCGTTTGCAGAGAATAGATCCACTGGGCATTCCCCTCCCGGAGCCAGAAGCAAAGGTGGATTCACCTGTGGAAGAGGAGCATGTAAGAGGACCACAGGGGAGAGGGCAGATTAAGATGCGCTTGTGCTTGGTCCTCCGGGTGACACATTAGGGGCTTCTGCCCTTGGCTGGCAAAGCTTTTCTGATTGAGAGTTACCCTGTGTAGGGACTTCCAATCCTAATGGTTGGTCTTGGATGTCCATTGCCACCATGCTACTAATGCGCATGCATTTGCTTTGAGTGTGACTTAAATTTAGCTTTGCTCAAGTGACTTGGATTGTGCAAACAAAGCAAAATAATTTGATTAAGAATCTGTTTTTCTGCTTGCTTCTTTTTCTGTGAACTGCACTGATAATATACAACGCAGTCCACTGCTTTATACATCTTTTCCTTTTTTGAAAGGCCCCTTTGCCTCCTGGACCTCATCCAATGGTTGCTACCGTTCAGGAGCCAGAAACTGACACATTTCTCAGCATGTGGACAAAAATAAGCCAGGTATTTTTAGAATTCACTAGTAAGTTTGAAAGAGACTGAACACTTAATGTAAATAATTTCTGCATTGTTTTTTCAACCATTAACTAGGTGGAAGGAAAGAAGAGTGAGAAGAGCTTGTCTAACTTAGAAAGGTGACTCTGAAATTAATTCTAACTTGATTCTTTTAAATGTGTTTGCTTTGTGTTTAAACTAACGTATTCATTATTTTGGCCCAGTTACAAAACTCGCCTCCGTGGGATGGTCCTCAGTGAAGAACATGTTGCAAAAGTGGTGAAAAGCCGGATTTATTCTGTGGCTGTCCATCCATCAGAAAGCAGAACTCTGGTGGCAGCTGGGGACAAGTGGGGGCAGATTGGCCTATGGGATTTGGTAAGTACTTCATTGTCTTTGTAGCAATGTTTTATTATGCTTTCAAGGTGGTTTCTATATAAGTTATGTTAGGTAGAAATAGTTGACTGTTTAGAGAAAAAAGAAACATTTTTGGCTGGGCACATGAATATTGTCAGGCAAAAAATGAAAGTCAGATGTGGCCCTCTTGCTATTCAGATGAGTCAGGCTGCTCCATTTCCCTCTCACTTGGCAGGATTTGAATAGCCGAGCAAAGAGGTTAGAACTTTGTTCCAAGACAGTGTTTCTCAACTGTGGCAACTTTAGGATGCTGCGGTATGTTGGCTGGGGAATTCTGGGAGTTGAAGTCCAGACATCTTAAAGCTGTCAAGGTTGAGAAACACTGTTCCAAGAAAGGTAGGTTCTGTGATTTGGAAAGAAATGGAGAAGCTTAAGAAAGGCTTGTGCACTTTCTGGTTTCTTTTTGCTTCTGACAAGCAAAGTTGATGGGAAGCCAGATTCACTTAATAACCATGTTACTAACTTAATAATTGTAGTGAATCACTTAGCAATTGTGGCAAGAAAGATCATAAAATGGGGCAAAACTCACTTAACAAATGTCTCACTTAGCAATAGAGATCTTGGGCTCAATTATGGTCATACGTTGAGGATTATCTATCATTTTGGAGAAATCCAGGAAGACTGGGAAGTGACAAATTCTTGAAGGAGAGCAAACACCCTTACAGTATCTTCAAAAAGACAACGAGGAAGATAGAAGAACTGCCAAAGCCTGTCTCTGCCAGCTTTCTCTGCCTTCATTAAATCAGAACCCTGGGAATATCAATACATGAGGCTTTTGTGTTTTGGTTCCTCCAAGTTGGAACATTCTCCTGTGTGCTGCGAGGGGAATCCAAGCATGGGTTAACTTTGTCCATTAGCCTAGAGACTGAGTTATGTAATTGTTGACCACGCCTCCTCTGACTGGGATAGTTCAGTTTTTTAACTCAGTCCAGCCTAAAGAGATGTAAAAACCTTTTCTCTAGGACAGCGATGGCGAACCTTTTTTGGCTTGCGTGCCATAAGTGGGGGGAGCGCAGGGGGATCGTGTGCGGGCGTGCCGCACCCATAATGCAATGCGCGACCCCAGTGCGCATGCGCGCACTACAGGCGCGGAAACCCCCCCCCCCCAATTTTTACATGCTTTTTTCGCCCGTCCCAGGCTCCAGAGGCTTTATAGGAGCCTGGGGAGGGCGAAAACAGCCTCCCCCACCCACCCCCGGACGCCCTCCGGAGGCATCAGGGAAGCCTCCGGACAGTACCTGAAGCCTTCGGAATGCTTAAAACGACCCTCCAAGCAAACCGGAAGTCACTTCCAGTTTGCTTGGAGGATCGTTTTGAGCGCTCCAAAGGCTTGAGGGACTGTCCAGAGGCTTCCCTGACGCCTTCGGAGAGCATCCGGGGGGGTGGGGAGGCTGTTTTCACCCTCCCCAGGCTCTATAGGAGCCTGGGGAGGGCGAAAAATGGCTTTAAAAAAGGGTGAACTCAGCTGGCCAGTGTGCGCATGTGCGCTGGCCAGCTGACAGGGCAGCGCCTCACGTGCCCTGACAAATGGCTCCGCCTGCCAACGGTTGCCTGGCGATTATTTCAGCCTGAGTCAGCTTTGCTGCAGTTTGCTTTACGCAATCCTCTGAATTTGAGACGTGAGCTGAGCCTTTCAACTTTTCCCTGTGTTAACTATGGCAGATCAATCCATCTCTGGAGGCAGCGCTGGGGCCTATACCTCTTCCCCGCTGCACTCCGACACCGCCGGGGCCAATTGTAGGGTGGGGAGAGCCACCACTAGAACCTCCAGTCACAGGGTTCATGCTGCATCCGCGGCTCCGGTTAGGGCTGCCAAGCGTAAAGAGAAAGGTAATTCGTCAGCCAAAGCCCCCGTGGCCACCAGCAGGTCTCCTCCAATGTTAGAGGATGAAGGCCCTTCCCCCGGTACTTCCCTTCATCTAACTGGGATTCAAGGTTGGTCCTTTAACCCCCAAGAGCTAATGACTGAGGAGGGGGGTCTTGTGCCCCAATATCCTTTTGATCTTTCTGAGGTTAGCCCAGCCCCAGTACCAGAGCTCACGCGCGCTGGTCCTACGGCTCCTTTTATACCCACAGCTTCTGGGCTTAGACCTGAGGAAGACTCTGGGTTTAATCTTCCTCCTGAGCTTAAGGACATGATCTCAGCAGCCATTGCACAGGACATGGATGCAGAATTGCATTGCAGGGCCCAGAGGCTAGAATTGCGCCCTCAGCTAGGGATGTTTCTACCTCCCAAGCTGACCCCCCATCACCGCTTCCCTCGGTCTACAGCGAGGGTTCGATCTTAGGTGAGGATGAAGGGGTGGCAGGTCCAATGTTCCCTCTAATTTTTTTTCGATGTGAGCAGAAAAGTATAGTGTTTGAGCGGCACATTTTCATGCCTGAGCACCCGAATTTTTTTCACAGATGTCACCTAAGACAACAACGAAATCAGTATGATTTGAAACTCAAAGTTATGTTTCTTCAAGGTACCCGCTTAATTCAAAGTGTTATATAATATCAGTATCACTTAACAACGCTCCTGCTTAGCAACCAAAATGTTGGCTCAGAAACTCTGGCATTTGAAGCACGCAACTCTTAAAGCTGTCAAGTTACAAGACCCTTGCACCCCTAACCCTTTAGGGGAAAAAAACCCCAGGGGTCTTCAAACCTGACAGCTTTAAGATTTGTGGACTTCAACTCCCAGAATTTCTCCTCCAGTCCTGTTGGCTCAGGAACTCTGGCATTTGAAGCATGGAAGTCTTAAAGCTGTCAAGTTACAAGACCCTTCCACCCCTAGAAAAAAAATGCAGAGCTCTTCAAACCTGACAGCTTTAACACTTGTGGACTTCAACTCCCAGAATTCCTCCTCCAGTCATGTTGCAGCGACGTCATCTGCGTGGATCTGCTCCATCTCTGCTTTCTTCATTGTGGGCAGGGCTGCTGCTGAAGTTGCCGACGAGTTGCCAGCAGAATAACTGCTGCTACCTCCTCCTCCTCCTCCAACAGCACCACCAGATTTGCTCCTGAGCTCAGGGCTGGGTAACCCGTGCCCGCTCATCCTCCTCCGTGCTTTTGAAGAACCATGAGGCTTTTTTTCCCCCTGCTCCCTCCCCGCCTTCCTACTGTCTCCCGCAGCCTCATGGCTCTTCAAAAGCACGGCGGAAGAGGAGGAGGGGGCAGGCAGGGGTAACCCAGCGCTGAGCTCAGGTTCTCCGAGCAGAGGGGAGGCGCCGCTGCCACGCGCGGAGATGCCGGCTGGAGCTTTGCCGGCTTCATCTCAGCCGCAGCGCCGGGCGGCAAATCCGGCAGTGCTGCCTGTTAGAGGAGGAGGAGGAGGTGGTGGCAGCAGTTCTTCCGGTGGCGGTGGGGGCTTTGGGGCTTCACAACTAGCCTCAGTCGCCCCGTGCTCCTCAAAGCAAGTCTGGGGAAGTCCTTTGCAGGCGGCCCGTTCTAGCTGCCTGGAAAGGACCTCCCCAGCTTCCAAAGCCTGTGGCAATAGAAATCACTGCGCGGCAGTTGAAAACTGCTGCGCGGTGTTTTCTTGCCACCTGCGCGCTAGCGCAGCCGCGCACCTTAGAGGGAACGTAGGGCAGGTCTAGATCTCTCCGATGACGAAGGTCTTGTGCAGGACAGGCCGGCCTTTTCCGACCTGCCTTATTTAAATCCCTTTTATACAAGGCCAAGGCAAAGACCAATATGGGGGGACCACCACCTAGGCTAGCACTGCAGTGAGGCTTGACTCTATGGAGCGGCTGTTTGCTGAACAGGTACAGGAGCAGGATGTCATTCCCTTTCCAAAACCGTTCTGGACGTTATCCAAAAACAATGGACACAACCAACAGCTGTCCCTCCCCTAGCAATGGGGACAGGAGGCTCTACACCGCCACACCTGAACTGGATGGAATTCTCCAATTCCCTACAGTTGACCCACCTGTTGACCCACCTCCCCGGCTTTGATTCCATCCGAAATTTCGGAGGGTCTCAAGGCCAAGGACCTTAAGGCCGAACTGGTCATTCGCAAAATGCACCAGACGGCTGCCTGGGCATTGCGAGCTGCTATGGCGGCCTTGTTTTTCAATAGGACTTGATTGGTTTGGCTCAAGAAGCTACAGGACAGGCCTGTCCCTGAGGATATGTGCCTCCACCAAGACGTCAACAAATTGGTGGTGGCACTAGAGTTTTCTTCTGATGCAACCCTCAACGTGGCCAAATTCGCGTCTTGAGCGGTAGTATCAAGGGTGGCAAATTTTGCAGAGGGTTCTATCACGACATGGGGCCCCTGACCAGCCTGGTTGAGATTCATTGATTTGGCATTTCCCATGCTTGGATTCCCCAAGCAATGCACAGGAGAACAACCATTGACTTACCAGAACGGTCCTTCTATGTGCACTGCAAGGGGAATCCAAACCCACCCTTGGCTTTGCCTGGTCCCGGCATTGAGATTGATTTCACACACACACACACACACACGCAACGCGTCTACTTATCTATTTACCTTCTTCTGTGCTGAATCATTTGCTTCTCTTGGGTTGGCTGAGCCTTCGTACAAAACTGAACTATCCCAGTCAGAGGAGGCGTGGTCAACAATTACATAACTCAGTCTCTAGGCTAATGGACAAAGTTAACCCATGCTTGGATTCCCCTCGCAGCACACATAGAAGGACTGTCCAGGTAAGTCAACAGTCGTTCTCCCTTTTTGAGAGTACCTGCTTTGGGCCCTGGTGGGGCCCTCCGGCTGGAGCACAGCATTTGTGTCCCTGAGTGAGAAAGTATTCCACTTCTTCCTGGTGCGGCCCTTGCTGTGAGTTCCATTGTTCATTGTGAAAAGCAGGACGGTAACTGTGGTGTTGCTCTGGTTTGTGTTTTTCAGGACTCAAGTTTAGAAAATGGAGCCTACGTCTTCATACCGCACAGCCAGCCAGTCAGCTGTTTGCACTTTTCTCCCGTTAATCCTGCTCATCTTTTATCTCTCAGTCACGATGGCACATTACGATCTGGGGATGTAACTCGAAGAATTTTTGAGGAGGTGAATATTTCAGCCATTAAATAATAGTAGGAATCCTATAATGCCACGTTTGGCAGAGACCTTGTGGACTCCAAGTCCTCTGTCTGCTCTTACAGTAAACTTATACTTACCTATTTTTTAGGGAAAGGCTGCAAAGTCTTGACAGTGCTTAGCAAGAGGAACATAGCTTGAGTCGGTCAGGTACAGTGGAGTTTGGGATGGGCTCTCCCATTCCTGCCCTTCTTCCCTGTCCCTGGAGGCAGGTAGAATGGAAAAGAAGCAATGCTCTCTCCCATCTGCCTTTGCCGCTATTGGAAGGAGAGCGCCACAAGTCGAGGCCTATCACAGGCTCCTTTGGATGGTTGTGTTCTAAGCGACGACTCCCAGCCGTGCTTACTTTTTCCTGAGTTAGAGAGTGGATATTATGATGTGTTTGGGAAACTCAACTGTCTTCAGGAAAGCCTGCTTTTCTCAGTCTTCTTTTGACTGCTATAAGTGAGTCTTGAAAATAGATGGAAGTTTAATTTCCAGCTGTTATGAAATGCAGGCATCAAGTCAGCAGCTCAGGCATAGTCTTAATGAGAAACCTCTCTCTCATTCACAGATATACCGAAATGAGAGCCACAGCCTTTCTTCATTTGACTTCATGGCAAGCGATGCCTCTACTTTGGTTGTAGGAATGTGGGATGGGAAGGTAGCCATAGTGGATCGGAGAACACCAATCCCATCCCCCGAGATCTCGGTCGATCTTCATTCAAAGACGAGGACAGTCCACGTTCACCCCGTCCGTAGAGAGTACTTTGTTGCTGCTGGGGAAAGGTGAGTTCCTGCAAAGGTGTGCTAAGCTGGTAGCAACGGGGAAGCAGCAGCCACCCACTTGAATTAGAATAGAATCTAAAGAAAAAAATGTTTTGTGAAAGGAATAAAGAATTGGTTGAAAAGAGTCCTCTAGGCCTACTGGCTCCCGAGAGCCATATTAGCTTTGGGGTCTTAGTAAATGCAAGTGGAATTCTCTCATAATGACCTTTGTTATCTCTCAATACGGAGCAGAGTAAAAGAGGAAGGAGCTTGCTACTAGTGCTCATGAGTACCCCCAAGGATGAATATTGGTTGACTGCCTTTTTGCTCTTTCCCCCAAAGCACATTTTCTGAATAGTGAACAAGCATTTCCAGGCAATGTATACACTAATTAGTAAGAAGTGAATGATCTAGAAGGGTGGGATTCAGCATGATTGAAATGATAGCAATAGTACTTAGACTTCTATACCGCTTTACAGTGCTCCGCAGCCCTCTCCAAGCAGTTTACAGAGTCAGCCTCTTGCGCCCGACAATCTGGGTCCTCATTTTTCCCACCTTGGGAGGATGGCAGGCTGAGTCAACCTTGAGCCTCTCAGAATTGAATTCCTGGAGTAAGCAATGAGTTAGCTCTGCGTTCTAACCACTCTGCCACTATAGCTGATAATGTGGACTTCTTTCTGTACATATCTTATGTTTCACCTTTGTGTAGAAAAAATGATTCTAACACTTTTTTAAGTCCAAATTTTTAAAACATGCTGTGAGCCCTAAGAAAAAAATGTCAGCATTTGCCGTGTTTCTGTTGCTTCCCATTCATCTGAAATACTTTCTTGATGTCATTCCAAATGAAGTGCCAAGTCAAACACATTTGCAGTAAAATAGAAGGGAGGACAGCCTCTTGGGCGGCTTGCCTCCACAAGTTGTGAATGCCCCAACACTGGAAGTCTTTAAGAAGATGTTGGATAGCCATTTGCCTGAAACGGTATCGGGTTTCCTGCCTAGGCAGGGGGTTGGACTAGAAGATCTCCAAGGTCCCTTCCAACTCTGCTATTGTATTATTGGACTGCTTTGGGACACAATGTTGGAGAAAGGTTTTGGTCTGGGAAGAAGCAGGATCCCCACCAGAATGGAAAAGATGTGAGTTTTAAGAGGGGAGCTGGCAATTCCTCTGTGATGCCAGCAGGCTAACTGGGCTGTGCTTTGCAATAGGGCACCTGTCTTAATAAATAGGCCACCTCATCTATTGTTTTGTTCCTTACCTGGGGCATGATTGTTGCATCAAGGGTTTTATCTGCTGATGAGATTAATAGTGCCAAGGCTTCAAAGCAAGGCTCTCACAAGATCCTGTCCTCCCTCCCAGTTCAAGGCCTGCTAGAAGAAGAGATGCAGAGGCAAAATTACTCTTCCTCTGCTCTGTTAATTTTTTAAAAAAAAAAACCTATCTGTAACAATCCATTCAGTCCCATCTCCCAGGAAAACCCTCTTTTGCACAATGTGTTTCCCTTTCCAGATGAAGGTTCCCACAGTTGGAGAGGGAGATTGAACCTATTACAAACAGAATTAGGTGCATAACTGAGCAACTGGTGGAATCATAGAATGGGAAAGGATCTTTGAGATCTTTGTCCTGTCCCTGCCAGAGCAGGAATCCCCAAGGCATCTCATGCAAATGGTGGTCCAACCTTTGTGTGAAAGCATTCAGTGATTGGGGCTCCTTGACTTCAGGAAACAGACTGTTCCATTGTTTAATAGTTCTTGCTATCAGAAAATTTATTTTTGTTTTAAGTCTGGATCTTCCTCTATAAAGCTTACATCAGTAAGTTTTTGGCCTGTTTTTAGAGTGGAAGAATAAATCCACACCCTCCTCACTGTGGTAGACCTTCAAGAAGGAGACACTACTAACCTGTCTCCTCTTCTGTAGTCTAAATTCCTTAATCCCTCCTGACAGAAGCCTCCGAGCCGCCTGCAGACTAAAGTCCAGTACATCGCGCTAAAAAACACTGTGGGGCAGTTGGAAGCTGCTGCACGGCATTTTTTTGTCACATGAGCAGCCGCGCAGCTTAGAGGGAACATTGATCCTCAGATCCTTCTCACTATTGAGCCAACTGCTGCCTTGTCCATGTCCATCTGAATTTCCTACTTGAGTTTCCTTACATTTAGACTGAGTTCAGTGTTCAAGTCTGTCAACCTTTGGAACCTTGAGTTTGGTGTCATCTGCAAATTTGCTGAGTATCCCTTTTATCTCTCATCTGAGTCATGTTATAAAAACCTTAGGAGTATGTCTCTTTCTATATGGTTGTGGATCCATACGTTGGGTACAATTGATTTATGAACACCTAAAACAAGCAAAGGTGTTACTAGAAGCCAACATGGGTTTATCAAAAACAGATCATGTCAGACAGATCTTACTGCATTCTTTAACAAAGTGACTAAATTAGTGAACCAGCAAAATACTATGGACACTATATATATAGACTTCAGTAAGGCATTTAATAGTGTAGACCACAGCATTCTTCTTGGTAAGATAGAAAAATGTTGAATAGGCCGCATCACCAACCAATGGATTTGTAACTGGCTGACCAACCACACTCATGTAGTCCTCCATTGAACTATATCTACATGGAGGGAAGGATGCAGTGAGGTACCCTGAAGTTCTGTCTGAGGCCCAGTACCATTCAACATCTTCATAAACAATTTAGATGAGCAGATAAAAGGGGACATCATCAAAGTTGCAAGCAGCAAGCTTAGGGGAATAGCCAACACTTTAGAAGACAGATTCAAGATTCAGAAAGATCTTGACAGACTTGAACACTGGTCCCTGTCCAACCAAATGTAATTCATAGGTGACAAATAGAAGGTTTTACACTAGGCAAGAAAAAACCAAATGCATATGGGGTTCCCGGCTCAATAGCAATATTTATGAGATGGATCTCGGAGTCCTAGTGGACAGCCACTTAACTGTGAGCCAGCAGTATCCTGCAGCTACCCAAAATGCCAACATAGTCCTAAGCTGCATTAATAGAGACAATATGAAGATCACATGAACTTTTAGTACTGCTTTATAATGCCTTGGAAAGACTTAAGTAGGACTATTGTATCCAGTTTTGGTTGCCATGATATAAAAAAAAGATGATGCGACTCTAGAAAGGGTGCAGAGAAGAACAACAAAGATGATTAGGTGCCTGGAGGCTAAAACATGAGGAATCATTAAGGAATTGGGAATGTCTAGTCAAATAAAAAGAAGGACTAGGGATGACGTGATAGCAGTCTCCCAAATATTTGAGGGGCTGTCACAATATTTGATGGGAGAATAGGGTCGACCTATTCTCTAAAGCACCTTAGGGCAGGACAAGAAGTAATGGATGGAAACTTGTTAACAAAGATCTAACTTAGAATTAAGGAGAAATGTCTTGTCAGTGAGAGCAATTAATCAGTGGAATGGCATGCCTCCAGAAGTTGTGGGTGCTCTTACCCCTGAAATTTTTAAGATAACTGGATAGCCAGTTGTCTAAAATGGTGTGGGGTCTCCTCCTTGAGCAGTGAGTTGGACTAGAAGACTTCCAAGACCCCTTCCGACTCTGTTGTTCAACCAGGTGAAACTCCATCTGATTATGGGGCGATCCATCTCATATTGTCCCATTATACTTGCTCAGTTTATCAAAGGCTTATTGAAGTCTAGACATCTGGGTCTACTAATCTAGTCTCTTGTCAAAACAGAAATGATTCTGGCATGACCTGTTTCTAACAAATCCATGCTGGCATCTAGTAATCATTTTGTTTCTTGCTTAGGGCTTACATGACGCTGCTTGATGCTCTTTACTGGTTTTTCCTAGTTCCTGATGGGTGGATCTACTTTGTTCTCTTTCTTAAAGATTGGAACAATCTTTGGTCTTCCCCAATCTACTGTTACTTCCTCTATACCAGTGATGGCGAGGCGCTACCCTGTCAGCTGGCCAGCGCACATGTCCGCACTGGCCAGCTGAGTTCACCCTTTTTTAAAGCCATTTTTCGCCCTCCCCAGGCTCCAGTGCCTCCCCCGCCCCCCCGGAGGGCCTCCGGAGGCTTCATTAGCTTCCCTGAAGCCTCCGGAGCGCAAAAAAAGGCCCTACGTGCAAATCAGAAGTTCGAGAAAGGACTTCCGGTTTGCTTGGAGGGTCGTTTTGACTGCTCCGGAGGCTTCAGGGAAGCATCCTGAAGGTCCCTGAAGCCTCCGGGGGGCGGGGGAGGCTGTTTTTGCCCTCCCCAGGCTCCTATAAAACTTCTGGAGCCTGGGGAGGGCGAAAACAGCCTCCCCCCGCCCCGCCCCCGGACGCCCTCCGGAGGCGTCAGGGAAGCCTCCGGACGGTCCCTGAAGCCTTCGGAGCGCTCAAAACGATCCTCCAAGCAAACAGAAAGTCTCTTCCAGTTTGCTCGGAGGGTCGTTTTGAGCACTCCGAAGGCATCAGGGAAGCTCATGAAGCCTCCAGGGGGGCGGGGGAGGCTCTTTTTGCCCTCCCCAGGTTTCTATAAAGCCTCTGGAGCCTGGGGAGGGTGAAAAATGGCTTTAAAAAAGGGTGAACTCAGCTGGCCACACGCATGCGCGCTAGCCAGCTGACAGGGCAGCGCCTCGCGTGCCCTGACAAATGTCTCCGTGTGCCACAAGTTCTCCATCACTGCTCTATACTATTAGTCAAAAAGTCACTGATTCCAGCCTAGACTGCATGAAATATTCCATTGACTGAAACTGTCACTTCTTCAGTTTACTGTCAGACTAATGTTCTATTGCTTTATTGGCCAATACAAACATCTCTTTATAGATCCTCCGTAACCCTTTTGTTTCTACTAAAACAGCATTTTTGCATAGGATCGTAATGACATAGTCATTAATCTCTGTTGAGAAAATGGGACCACGGGATTTCCTTCTCACATCAGCTGGAACATTGACACTGCATTTTTAATAAGTAAAATATACACAAGGTAGAGTATAAATTAAGGAAATCTACTAGGCCTATCCATATTACTCATTCAAAATATTGATTTAAATATTACATGATATTGCTTCATAAAATGATGCATTATTTAATTATTAGTTTCAAATGCTTCCATTATAATGCATGTTATAAACACTTACAATTTACATTCTAAAAGAGAAGCCAACAGATGTTCATGACATTGTTTTCCCTATAGAATTCTTGGTTGTGTTTGAAGGGCTAGAAAATGGAACAGTTCTCAAGCTGTCAACCTTTATTTTTTTCTCCTTTCTCCAAGTGAAGGGCACTCACAGTTAATCAAAATTTAGCTAATTTGCAATGGAATTTGCAACTGTGACATCTCAAAGGCTATCATCCAATTTCTGCTTAGTTGATTCCAGGGAAGAATATCCTCAAGGTTTTGCTTCCTGAATACTTTTAGGCATATCTTATAAATTATTGGCTTTTAATTGTGAAAGTAACCTATAATTCAAGATACCATTTTATAGACATCTTCTGTTTTTACACAATGGCAATGTACCCCCTTCAGTACTTGTTGCCTTTGCTGCACACATGAAAGAAACATGAAAACATGGAACTGTTGTTGAAGCACATTCATTACACCGTGCAACTGGAATATCTGTGGAGATCTCAACGTAGTGGCTCTGCTGCTTGGAAGGCAGCTTTTGCATACCATGTACTGCTGTTACACCTCCAGTTATGATGCTGCATTTATCCTTATATTATGGAAATAATGTTAAGTTCTGCTGAGTTATTTGTGGATTTAGTCGAAATACCTTTGGTATACTAAAACTCTGGCTCTGGCAACGCAAGAGGAACATCAGTATTATACTTAATAGATAATTATATATTAAAGTATAATAATTATATATTATTAGTTCAACCTTCCAAGCACTCAAGATCCAAAGTCTGAAGAGCCAGTGTTTACAGGCTTCTGGGAGGTTCACAGACAGAGCCCCTGCACATGGGAGCCCTTGCATCCTGCCACTCAGCGGGATTCTTCCTTCCTCCCTGATTGGGCAGGCAAACTCTAAACAGAATAGACAGTCTCAAGATTCCCAGACTCTGGGCCATACACATAGTCCTCCACTTAAGACCGTAATGGAACCCGAAACTTGTGCCAAGTCAAGGCTCTGATTTTATATCTTTTGCAGCAGTTGTTAGGTAAACGCCATGGGCATCAAGCAAAGCCATGAATTCCTGTCGGCAATTTTATTATCAAGAACCAGCTAAAAAAAGCTGGAAACTGTCAGAAACCTTAAATTGTGTTCAGGTCACCATGAAATGCTGCAGTCGGTCCTAACGTGAGCTGTTTGCCAAGTGCCTGAAGTGCAGTCATGGCTGCAGGCGTCAGTGCTGCATCAAAGCTCTGGAACTAGGTTGTAAGAAGCTTTTGGGGGGCTTTTTGTAAAGTTGAAAAGTCACTAGGCAACTGGCCACTTAACAAGGACCACCTGCACCTTTATAGAGGCCCCGGTCTAGCTCCCATCCAGAGGTGGGTTGTACACAGAAGAATGGCCCCCATCCCGGAGCTCCTCCCAGCAGCCGTGTTTGGTGAGGGTCTTCTGCGTGGTCTTCCAAGGCAACTCCACGTCAAACCAATTACGGAAATCCACAGAGAAAATGCCACTTGCTCTGGATGTGGGTTGTTTGGTTGCTGTTTGTTTTGATGCCCTTCCAAAAGTTTCTTTTGCCTCATCCCTCATAAGCTTTCTGCCAGCTTTTGCTTTCTGTATGCATGGCACACACCTGCAGCAACTGGCTTTGTGGTGCTAGGTTGCCTGTTCTTGGATACGTTGTTGTCGTTGTCACCAAGTTCCCCCTGACATTACACCTTTGTTCCCAGGCTACCGGACCCTTTCTGCCCTCTTCCAGTTCTGAGCATCCAGCCCTGTGACTTTATCCAAAAGCCCTCAGCCCAGCTGGGAGCTCCATCACATATCTCAGTGCTTGTTCCACAAGACTGGGACGGGTGATGCATCACAGTCCTCATGTAGGCTAAGCAGGTGAGGCACAGGAAAGTAGGAAGGAAGCAGTAATGAGGACACCCCCATTAAGTTCTAAAACTGGGTTCAAGAATCCTCTTGGCCATTATTGCCTCTGAAAACTTG
Organism: Natrix helvetica; assembly: GCF_964273705.1. NCBI lineage: Eukaryota > Metazoa > Chordata > Lepidosauria > Squamata > Natricidae > Natrix > Natrix helvetica. Next base: position 1,615,604 of record NC_138556.1, read on the forward strand.
TTTCTTCACTCCCAGAACTCAGAGATGCTTCTTGAAAAGCTTCCTTGCTTAGATTCCCCACAACTCTGAAATTATATTTTGTGAGAGGAGGTAGCGCAATCTTTTGCCTTAGTCCCGCTTATTCAGGAGTGATGGAAGGTGATTCCCTACGCAGAGTCTCCTGATCTTTGAAGACAGTGTGCAATCCTGGTTAACACCCCATTTCCGTTGCTCTTACAGAAATGTCAGTATTTATGATGCTCGGCACCTGAAGAGCAGAAGTCAGGCAGTCGTTTCTCTCAGCGGACACATCAAGAGTGTTGCTTCGGCTTATTTTTCACCTGTGACTGGAAACAGAGTAGTGACAACTTGTGCTGACGATACACTGAGGTATGTGTGAGTTGGCCTTGTATTAGATTTTGCTTTGGGGAGTCTACCTTCTAATTTTCTTCTCTTGCAGCCAAAGTATTTTATTTAGCAGAACAAAAGGTCCAGGGAAATTGCCTAAGTAGCCTTCAAAGCAGTTTCTCTTTTTTCTTTGCAATATGTGCAGAACAAAGGGAGCTTGTTGGTTTCTGTGTAAAAATGGGGATGAGACCGAAGAACCTTGTTGAGAGGAGGGGCTGGGGAAATGCTAGAGGACTCCACAGGCACACCTCTATACCCTTATTGCAAATATTGTGAGGAATCGAGCAATTTTGGTTCTACTATTGACCATTGGATTCCACAAACTGGAAAGTCCGAAGATGAGTTCACAGAGCAAGAGGAGCTGCAGTTCACTCCCTCCGGTTGGGACCAGTTGGCATCTACCCCAAGGGAAGAGAAGAAAGACAAACGGCCTCCTCCAGCCTCTCTGGAAGGACTTGCATAGAATCTGCAGCTGGACGAGAAGGACCAGGTGCCATGGAGGGGCCGCACATGTGAGCACATGCTCCCACGCGGTGGTGGGGGTCCCGTTTTTCGGCTGCTCCAAGAAGCCTGGAGCCAGCTGGGATTGACAGCTTAGAAACTATTTTTTTTAATTAAAAGTTTTAATAAGTTTTACAAGTATTATCCCTTCCCCTTCCCACCCTCCCTCCCACCAACTTCCCAGAGCAAAATACAGGGTATAAACATTTAACAATCATACGCTGGACTAGCATAATCTAACTGATTTTAACATCCTACCTCCTCTTGTGCTTTAATTCCCCTTTTGTTAAGCTAACTTTAGGTAAATTGTAGCATTCCTTGTGCTTTCACTCATAAGCTAATTGAAATTTTTTAGTCTGATATTTATTTTGAATATAGTCAATCCATCTTCTCCATTCCAGCTTGTATTTCTCAGCTGAGTGGTCCTTCAAATATGCTGTAATTTTAGCCATCTCTGCTAGATTTACTACTTTTAGCGTCCATTCTTGAATAGTAGGCAATTCTTCCCTCTTCAGTACTGCACCAACAATCTTGCTGCCATTGTTAAGTTCAAAATCAAATTAGTCTCTATAACTACAGTCTGTAATTATACCTAACAAAAACAACTGGAGGGTGAACTTTATCCTCTTTTTAAGTATATTTTGAATAACCCACCATATTTTTATCCAAAATGCTTTGACTTTTTTGCAAGTCCACTATGTATGATAATACGTAGCACCAGCACAATCACATCTCCAACGCTTAGGTTGTAAATTCGGATACATACAAGATAACTTTTTGGGATCTAAATGCCATCTATACAACATCTTATAAAAATTATCTCTCAAATTCTGAGCTTGCATAAATTTTACATTTCTTACCCAAATCTTTTCCCATGTTTCCATCATTATTGGCTCTTTGAAATTTTGTGCCCATTTTATCATACAGTCTTTAACTAACTCTGTTTCAGAATCTATTTCTATCAGTATATTATACAACCTTTTATATGCATTTGACTCTGGTCCCTAATTTGTTTTACCAAACTATCCTCATTTTGCGTGATACCAATTGTCTGATCTTTTTTCCATCTAGCTTGTAACTGTCCATACTGGAACCAGGTTTGAGTTACCATTTCCTCTCTTAATACATTCATAGACTTTAACTGTAGAGCACCTCTCTCTATATTAAGAAGTTCTCTATATGTAATTACATCCTGTTTTTGTTCTATACTTATATTCTCTATCGCGTGTCTGGGTACTACCCACATGGGTATCTTATCATTTAACCTATATTGGTATTTTTTCCAGACACGCAATAGGGCATTCCTTAATATATGGCTTTTAAAAATCTTATCCACCTTCTTATCATATATTAAATAAGCGTGCCAACCATATACCAAATCATATCCCTCAATATTCAGTATTCTATCCTCTGTTAGATTAATCCAGTCACTAATTGTTGATAAAACTACTGCTTCATAATATAATTTTAAATTGGGCATTTTCAAACCTCCTCTTTCCCTTATATCTTGCATTATTTTAAGTTTTACTCTTGGTTTCTTCCCCGCCCAGACAAAGTTATTAATACCTTTCTGCCATTCTTCCAAATTTGCATCTTTTTAAAGTATTGGTATCATTTGAAAGAGAAAGAGAAACTTAGGCAAAACATTCATTTTTACTACTGCTATCCTTCCCAACAATGACAATTGTAGTTTTTTCCATTTATTCATCTCTAACTATTTTATGCCATAATGGTTCATAATTATTCTTATATAATTTCCCATTTGAGGTTGTAATGTAAACTCCTAAATATTTAACCTTTTCTACTATCTCGCATCCTGTTACTCTTTCTAGTTCTTCTTTTTGATTTGTGGTCATATTTGTAACTATCATCTTTGTTTTTCCTAGATTTATTTTGAACCCAGATACTTGACCATATTGATTAATTATGTTCATTAAACCTATAGCTAATTTCCCCGGTTGGGTTAAAGTTACAGCCAAGTCATCCGCAAATGCTCGTACTCTATATTCATAATGCCAAATCTTAATTCCCTGTAGGTCATCTGACCCACGTATTCTATTCAACAATAATGCCAAGGTTAAGATAAACAATAATGGAGACAGGGGACACCCCTGTCTTGTTCCTTTTTCAATTTTGAAGGATTCTGTTAAACTACCATTAACTATAATTTGTGCTGTCTGTTTCTGGTATATTGCCTTGATAGATTGTGTGAAATACTCTCCAAAATGCATCTTTTGTATTATTTTTATTAGAAATTGCCAATTCACTCGGTCAAATGCTTTCTCCGCGTCTAAGAATAAAAGTGCTGCGGGGACTTGGTTGTTCTTCCCCAGATATTCCAATATATTAACAATTTGTCTTACATTACTTTTCATTTGTCTCCCCTGTATAAAACTGGATTGATCATTATGAATTGTTTGTTGTATAATTGACATCAACCTATTTGCTAATATTTTAGCAAATATTTTATAATCTGTATTAAGTAATGAAATAGGTCTATAGTTTTTTGGCTGAGTGTGGTCCTGATCTTCGTTTGGAATCAGGGAAATAAAGGCTGTTCTCCAAGATGGCGGTACCCTTCCTTCCATTTGAATTTTATTAAATAATTCCTTAAGAGGACCTACCATTTCAAATTGTAACTTTTTATAATAAACCGCTGTCAATCCATCTGTACCTGGGGCCTTCCCAATTTTTAATTGCTTAATTGCCAGGAGAATTTCCTCTGTGGTTACAAGTTGATTCAATCTTTCCCTTTGCTCATCTGTAACTATAGATATTTTCTCTTTCTCCAAATATCTATCTATATCTAAACCTTGTATCTTATCACCAGCGTACAATCTAGTATAGTATTCTGAGAAGGCCTTTTTAATCATATCCTGTTGATAAACCTCTTTACTTTTGTATTCTACTTTCTCTATAGTACGAGACATTTGTTTTTTCCTTAACATGTAAGCTAGCCATCTACCTGGTTTATTTGCATTACAAAAAGTATTATGTTTAGCATATATCAGATTTGTAGCTACTTGGTCTGACATCAACATATTGAATTGTCCTTGCAGTAAAGTAATTGCTTCTCTTGTCTTATCATCTGGATTAGATAGTAACATCTGCTCTTTCTTTTTTATTTCTTCTTCTAATTCCCTTCGTTTTTCCCCCTGTTTACGCCTATATAAATTATTCAAATTTATTAAGACACCTCTCATGTAAGCTTTGCTTGCATCCCAAACCATTTCCGTCGATGTCCCCTTATGCATATTAAAAGCAAAATATTCTTTCAATATTTTTTTACATTCTGTAACATTTCTCTCATGTCTAAATAAATTTTCATTTAACCTCCAAGATCTCCTAGATCCCTCTCTATATTCCAATTCCATCCAAATCGGGTTATGATCTGTTAAGATTCTCGAGCACATCTTCATCTTCTTCACCTTAGAAAGTCCCTTTTGGGAGAGGGGGCGGTCTAGAAATATGAAATAAAGTAAAATAAAGTAAAGTAAATCATTTGTGATTAGTATAAAATCAATTCTGGAAAAGGATTGATGCCTATCGGAGAAAAATGTGAAGTCCCGTTCTTTAGCATTCCGTTCTCTCCAAATATCTCTCAGTTCCATAACATCCATCAACTCAAAAAAGGATTAGATAGTCTTGTTCGTGTTTGAGTATTTTGCAATAGTCTCTTCTTGTCTTTGGTGGTGTCCATTACTCCGTTCCAGTCATTCAATTGTATACACGATTTATAATCGCATTGTGTTAATTTAGCATGAAGCAATTTATAAAAAATTTCTTGTCGTTAGTTGGGAGCATGTACTCCTGTTAAGAGTATTTTCTTTCCTTCTATTAATAATTCAATTGCAATATATCTTCCTTGAGGATCTGCTTCGATTAGTTCAGCCTTTAAGTCTTTTCTATATTCAAACAAACTTTTCAGCGGCCAGTTTATTAAGTTCAAAAAGTTCACCTATTCCCCCAGGTTTGTTAACCAATACTGTTTTCTTTGATCTTAAACTCTTGAGTCTCTACCAATTTAACAAACCATCAGGAGTCTTTTAACATCGTTAACAGGCAGTTAACAAATGCTGTCTCTTTTAAGTTTCACTTTCGACACACCCTTTGTTATTCAATCGCCATCTTTGAGTCCTTTTGTCTTCACAGAGGGAAGTATGTTACATCGGAATTAAGATTTGTACTTACAATTATATTCACTCCTGCTTCGCTCTGCCTGTGTATCTTTCAAATATAAATTTAAACATTGGCAGCAAGGGTGGTCGTGACGTTTCGTTTCTGCAAAAGCAGAAGCGTCCCGGATGAGGAGCTATGTCCGGCTTCTGGGTAGCTCTCACCCTTCGTACCCCAGGATCTCTCCTGGGGGTCCCGGGGAGCTGTGCCCTCGCCTGTCTGCTCACACCCCCCCCCTTTTCCCAAGGGGGGTGTTTTCAAACCGCTAGACAGCTGATTTACGCTGTTCTAGCAGTTTATTACTCAATCACGGGGCTGGTGTTCCCTAGGGCAACGGTGCCACCGGAAGCCAGCTTAGAAACTATTTTGACATCAATCAGGAGAAAACTCAGCCAGTGGGTGGACCATCTTCTTAAGGGGATCCTCAGCTACATAGAGACAAAGGGTGGGCTGCAGTCTGGGCTCGGAGGGAATCGGAGCAGGGCAAGGGACAGATGGCAACCACCCTTATATCCAAGCCAGGTTCCATCTGCTTGGGAGGGGAAAGTAGACTGCTGAGCCCACCGCATGAAACCCCAAGGCATAGTGCCCAGCCAGGTCACCGTTGAAATTTGGCTGGGCAGCCTTTATCAGCCTCAGGAAATTGGGCCATCCAGGAGTCGGCCTTTCTGGGAGGTGTCCCATCTCCATGCAGTGCAGGGCTCTTTGCTGCTCACTGTTGCAGCCAGCACTCAGTCTAAGCTACAGGGCTGGTGTACACCCCCCAGCCCCATGGTCCACTGCCCTGATTTCCCCCTCATCATCCAGGGTCTGTTCACATTCTCTGTCAGGGACTTGGTCCCCAACCCTGGAATAGCAATAGCACTTATATATCACAGTGTTTTGCAGCCCTCTCTAAGCGGTTTACAGCGTCAGCCTCTTGCCCCCAACACTCTGGGTCCTCATTTTACCTACCTCGGAAGGACGGAAGGCTGAGTCAACCTTGAGCCTGGTGAGATTCGAACTGCCAAATTGCAGGCAGCCAGCAGGCAGCAGAAGTAGTCTGCGATACTGCATTCTAACCATTGCGCCACATCAGCTTCTACTTCTCTCTTTGTGTTGTCTCTGAAAGTTTGAGGAATTTAAGACCTTTTTGTTGGACAAGTAGGCTGGATAGGTAAGTGGGAAGAATGCTGGAAGAGTAATAACAACTCCAGCTTCCCCCCCCCCCCGTTGCATGGTGGAAAATGGGAGGCAAGGGGAGGAATGGTTACCTGTGGCGTGGGGGGAATAGGGTCTAGAAAGAGGCAGGAAGAAGGAAGCAGCCTCTGGCCTGAAATTGGCCACCATGATTTCAAACCATCATGGCTTCTTCCCCTCACAAAGGTCTTTTGTGCAAACTCAGGAAGCTTTAAAATGAGAGATGTGGAAGCAGCGGTTGATTCTTCTGTGTCTGAGCTGCTGAACAGAGGCCTGCTGTTTCTCTGAAGGAGAAGAGCAAGGCCCCAGCTCTGCCTGCCTGCTGCTGGTATCACATAGGTCAGTGATGGCGAACCTATGGCACGCGTGCCACAGGTGGCATGCGGAGCCATTTGTGAGGGCACACGAGGCACTGCCCTGTCAGCTGGCCAGTGCGCATGCATGTGCTGGTCAGCTGAGTTCACCGTTTTTAAAAGCCATTTTTCGCCCTCCCCAGGCTCCAGAGGCTTTATAGGAGGCTGGGGAGGGCGAAAAGAGCCTCCCCCGCCCCCCCCCCCCCCCGGAGGCTTCAGGGACCATCCGGAGGCTTCCCTGATGCCTTTGGAGCGCTTAAAACGACCCTCAGAGGGTCGTTTTAAGCATTCCGAAGGCTTCAGGGAAGCCTCCGGATGGTCCCTGAAGCCTCCGGGGGGGCGGGGGAGGCTCTTCACCCTCCCCAGCCTCCTATAAAGCCTCTGGAGCCTGGGGAGGGCGAAAAAAGCATGTAAAAATGGGGGGGCGCACCTGTTGTGCACGCATGCGCACTGGGGGTCGCACATTGCATTATGGGTGCGGCACGCCACACACGACCCCCCTGCGCTACCCCCACTTGTAGCACACGAGCCAAAAAAGGTTCACCATCGTTGACAAAGGTCATTATGGCCATTTTACTTTCCAGAGGTGGTTCTTCTGTTCTTGAGTCAACCTGTGGACTAGGTTGTTGACAGTGAAGGTCAACTGGCTGAAAGCGCTCAATTTTCACAAGCACATCCTCTGTCAGGAACTTGTTCCCTGAGCAAAGACAGTGGAATAATGAATACAGGGGGGGGGGGGGGGGATAGTGGAATACAAACAAACTGATACTATGCCTGGGTATATTGATTCCTTGTTGCGGATGCTGCAGGAGGGGTGAAATATTTGATCCTCAAGGAAGTTTTGATACAATCTTTGTGCAAAATGAGATGGGTGATTAAAGTGCCCCAGCACAGACCTTCATATGGGAAGGATGGATGAGAGTTGATAGTATGTTTCTCGCAATTACTGGCCAGGCCCACGCTGGGGAGATGCCCATTTGCTGTCCCCTAGGTCATGCTGGAAGGCTGTATAGAGAGATGCATGGACTGCCCTGCTCCATAAGACTAGGCCTGGAGGCAGCCTGAATTATGTCAGCGAGTTTCCTCCCAGCTCAGGGAGGGGAGGGGAGGGGAGCAAAAGTAAGCAACTTTGGGGATAAGCCATAAGTGGCACTTAAAGCGATCAATTTGTTTATTACAGCCATAAGGCTAGATACAGTGGAATATCCAATTGTAGAACTGTCACATACACCCCATATATCTACAACAGAAAAACAACAAGTCCTGTATCGTAAGATCTAAGTAAGATTACTTATCATAACATAAAAATGATAGGGAGGGGGCATGTAAGACAGCAGTTTGAGGGTTTGAGTCCTACTCTCTTAAAACCTAATCCGAAGGCTGGGACTTCTTTGACTAAACCCTCATTTTTGCCTTACAGGATCTTTGGAACTCGGTGTTTATCATCGCTAGCTCCCATTCTCACAACTATTCGGTGAGTTAATACAAGGAGATTGACTGGATACAGGAAGCCCTTGATTTATGACAAAAAAATTCCATTGCTAAGCAAGACAGATGTTAAATGAGTTTTACCCATTTTACGAACTTTCTTCCCACAGCTGAGTGAATCACTGCAGTTGTTAAGTTAGTAACACAACTGTTAGGTGAATCTGGCTTCCCCATTGACAAGGTTACAAAAGGTGATCACATGACCCTGGGACAACATAAATGCACGCCAGTTGCCAAGCATCTGGATTTTCATCATCTGATTCCAGGGCTGCCTCAGTGGTTCTAAGTGTGAAAAATGGCTGTAAGTCATTTTTTTCAGTGCCAATGTAAGTTTGAACAGTCACTAAATGAATGGCTATAAAAGTTGAGGACTACCCTTACTGATGAGAATGAAATTGCCTAAATGAACACAATTCTCCACACAGTTCCTGGCATCCAAGGGTCATTCAGGAATTTAAAGGCCAAGTGAGCCAATCTCTCTTTTCCCTTTTCTGAACAGGCACAACAACAACACAGGTCGATGGTTGACCAGGTTCCGGGCAGTTTGGGACCCCAAAAGGGACGACTGCTTTGTAGTGGGGAGCATGGCACGGCCAAGGCAGATCCAGGCCTTTCACACCAGCGGAGAGCTGCTCCACTCCTTTCTGAGTGAGGATTATCTTAACTCTGTTTGTTCCATCAATTCCTGGCACCCCACCAGGTACCTGGTTGTTGGTGGAAATTCCAGTGGCCGCCTGCATGTCTTTAAAGAGTGACAAGTATGCTGAAAACAAATCAGAGTTAAGTGTTTAGTTTAGTTACGCCTGATTTTGCTTCGGGGCAAAGGCAGCTACAGATCAGTAAGTGCGTTCGGTCACACATCTGAAGAGATCCCCCATTGCGACTAAGTTGGAAATTAATAAGGCTCAGGTTTGTCATTATGGGATTGTAACTTTTTGAACAGGCTGTGAGAAACTGTTGGTGTCCATTTAATCACAGAGGCTTATAAATCTGTATCACAAACTGTGCAATAGATAAAACTTTGTTTAAAAGTTAAATGCTAGTACTTTTGTGATAAGAAATTTAAATGTGTGTTCAAGAATCAATAAAAAGCATATTTTGATATTTTTAATTCAAACATCATGTTTATATTGTTTATTCCTAGTATCAATTGGAAATTATGAGTGCTGTGATCAGAAAAATGGCTCTTACAAATTGGGGGAGTGGGGATGGCCCCTGTGTTCGTAAACATCTTTAACATATAAACAATCGTATCACACACACACACACGTTAGTTCTATTCAAGCTTCTCTTATTATGCCTTTTAAACATACTTTAATGTTTTTAGTAATCATTGTACACAATTGTTCCCCAATTAAATTGTTCAAAAGGAATTTTTTTCATCATAATTAAGTATTTATTTAAATTCGAAAATACTTTTATATGGAATCAATGGTTCTGCACTAACTACAGGCTGAATATGTAGAAAAAATTACATCTTTGAAGGAAAAACGTGACATATAGAATTTGGCACATGAATTAACAACATCTATATTATGAAAATGAAAATTCACATTTTCAGGTAATCAACCTTTTCCTGCTTCAGCCTGCAGCACCTTAGTCCTCATTCAGAGTCTGTTTCCTCTGATACAGCAACCTGTGAAAATCCCCCCCCCCACCTCCCCAAAAAATCATACAGTGGTGATTTGGAACAAATGAGCAGTGAACCATGAAACAGAAGGCCAAAGGGTTGGATTGGCAGAAACAGAGCTCAGTGCCCCAACGCATTCTGAAGTGAACAAGAGAAAGTGTCCTTAATTGGGCCCAGGATTTAGGGTCAACAGCTATCTAAGAATGACTTGCCCCCATCAACATTTGCATCTTGTCTATTTAAAAAATGTATTGCATGAAATAGTTACAGGTAGAATTGGACAGGTTCGAGGCATGAGAAACACCACCAACAATTAACATGTGGACGTTTGTATCTTTCTCTGGAATGGAGAATACGACATGACAACTTTTCCCTCACTGCATAGAAGCATCATTTACTACAGACTGAGGTAGGCACACCACACTAGAAGTTTTTGTTGCTTGGTTGCATAAAACATCATAAATCCTTGGATATGTCCTTCCATCTTCTCCTAGATGATACAAAGTGTAATGCATCCGTTCCTCTTGCGAAAGCCACAATTGCTTCTGGCTCCAGAGAGGCCGGCCATGCGATTTTGCCACTTGACTCTGAGGGGAGTCTCCATTGACCGGCATCTTCGCTAACCAATGTGCATGCACCCCGTCTAAGTGCAGCAGAGTCTTGCCCATTTCTACATATTGCTAATGCTGTTAATTGTGCTCTTTTTTGAATGGCGAATGACCAGCTGTGGAGGAAAAGTCATTGCGCAAAGTCCCCCCTCCGTAGCCTCCTTCCCATTGGTTCTGGCAGTGCTTCGGTTCTGCTGAATTTGGAGGGCCTCTGCGCATACATAGAGCTGCCCGGGCAGAGTCAAGATCATGAAGCCGGCCTCTTGGAATATTTCTGATTAGATCCCCAAATGACTTGAAATCTCTCCCTGAGATGAAGTAGAACCCTTGCCAGTCAGATTTCGTGCTCTTGCTCTCTTCCCGTGTTTTATTGCTCCCTGTACAAATGAGCTGCTGCTTTTAGAGAATGTTCTCTGAATCACAAAACAAAATACAAAGAAGTCTGGGTTCCCTTTGCTTTGGAGACAATGTGGGTCTGATTGTTTTCTTCTCAGTGGTTACTTGTCATTTCTCCTAATTTTCATTTTAAAATAGCACAAAACAGCTCACTTGTTAGAAACGATGGACGGTTGATGCTGTGTTAACACATTGTTCTAAAACACTTGTGAGTATCTCCGTCACTTGATACCCAACACTACATTTATCCAATTTATAAAGTAAAAAAAAGGTTTGGTTCATTAACAAAATATATATTTTTCTTAAAATATAGGTTGAAATAAGTTCTTTCATAATACAAAACAATTTACAGTTTACTGTGGCAGAATCTCATTCAAAGAATCCAGACCTGATGATTACTACTACAGCAAGATTTCAAAAACAACCATCAGGTGCAGATTGACTTTTCCTGTCTTCACCAACTCCTGCTTCCTTTGGCACCCACCTATTCTAAGAAAAGGTCTCTGGGATTGAAAAGGCCAAGGATAGAAATTCACCAAAGACAAGTACTTAATGGCCGTTGCACTCCATGCTAAGGGAAGAAATAAATATATGCCTGCTGACTTCCTCTCATAACAACCTATTGCTTGAAAAGAATTAATGCTAGATGATCTCACAATATTGGCATTGGTCCTATCATTCCCCCCCTCCCTGTCACACCCCCACATAAAGCCTGGCGATTGGTAAGAAAATAAAACTGCCCTGTTTTCAGTGTCCATGTCCAAGATGGTAATGCTATGCACAGTGACAGTTTTAATAAAATAATACTATATTACTAAACTTACAACTCAGTAGCACCATTACAAAAGCTCCTGCATAAAGTAACAGCTGTCTTCGTGAACTGGTCTCCCAGCTGAAGGCTGGCATTTAGTCCAACGCTAGTAATAATAAAAATAAGCTCTCTCTACTTGAAATTTCTGCAGTTAACACCTACGGAAGCAAAATTAAATTTGAAGAGTGCAGAGTAATTTGAATGTCGGAAAGCAGAACTTTGAAGGAGCTTCCCCCGAGAGGACCTGCAAAGAAATTGATTACGTGGTGGGTTTGATCTGGTGTGAGTCTGTCCTTATCTTCGGCTGGGAAACCGCCCTCCTGGGCCGCAGCGTGCTTTGAGTCATGAGAGGAGGAGGAGGACTTAGTTTATGTGCTGATGGCGCCACGATGAGCCCCGTTTTCTGGGCATGGGCAGCAGGGGTCTTCCACAGTCCACCCGGCTAGTTACTAGGAGGACAACTGCCTTCAGGTATCATTGAGCAGGCTGAGTACGGAGCGGATTTTGCAGGCAAACCATCGCCTGAGGGGACAAAAGTATTGGTAATGGAATTGTTCAAACTCGGGGGTCTGGCGAATATCACGGAAAAAGGCAACGTCAAGGTCAGACTCTGTAAGGATGATCAGGAGAAGGAGCAAAACCAAGAGGAGTCCGACTGTCACAAGGAGCAGACGGAGGACACTTAAAACAAACTTATTCACCTGTTCTGCTTGGGCTCCTCCACTGCTGCACAAGGCCCGGAGGTCCCTTCCCAGCTCCGCTGCCTCCCCCGCCAGAGCGCCGGCTTCTGACTCCTCTTCCTCTATGCTGCAAGGGGTGCCATTAACCGGCCGGGACAGCAGCATCAGTTCCAGACTATCTTCGGCCACCGGAGTGGGCAGCACACTGTCCGATGGACTGTAGATCTCATCTGAGATGATCGCCACACGCTCGTTGCTCTCCGCCCTGCCACTCCGCGAGTGGAGCAAGAAGGTGTCGCTGTGGGAGGTCGACCTGACTGGGGTGGAGTGAGCGCTGTCCCGCAAAGACTCGAGGCCTGAAGGGACAGAGAAAGACGGGGCTCATTGCAGAGCCACAAAAATGGCTTCCACCATTCAAAGGCCAACAGCCCCTCCCCATAAAGTTGGCAGGGCAGGGCAGCGTTCTTCTTTGCTCTCTTTAAATCAGCCAAAGTGCCATTTCCAGATAACTCCTTTTGCCACCGAAAGCCAAGTCTGGAACAGCAGCCAAGCCCTATCCAACAAAATGCAATTCAGTGGTGAGAATAGAAGGCCTGGCCAAGAAAAACTAAATGGGTGCGTATAAAAGAGGTCCTCCCTGGCTCAACAGCAATACCTGGGGGTCCAATGGACCACCCTGGAAGTAGGAGCCAGCACTGTGCAGCAGCGGCTGAAAAAGCCAATGCAAACCTGGCCTGCATCAATTTGGATGGTCTCAAGATCACATAAGGTGATAGGGCCACTTTATTCTGCACCACGTCCTGTTCTGGTTGCCATGATACAAAAAAGATGCTGAGACCCTGAAGAGAATAAAGGATTTGGAGGCTAAACCGTATGATGGATGGTTGCGGGAACTTGGTATATCTCATCTAACAAAGGGAAAACTCAGGTGAGAGGAGAGCAATTTTCTGGAGACCCTATACCAGGTGTCCCCAATCCGTGGGCCATGGCATATTCACAACCGGACCACGTGAGTGGCCAGCTGGTGCATGCACAAGCAACGGGAGACACACCTGCCCTCATCTAAATCATGTCGAAGAGTCCTGGGCCTCAGACAGAACCTTCAGGTACCCCACTGCTTACTTCCCTCCATGTAGATGCAGCTCCGTTAAGGCCCGCACGCTGAGTGCAGTTGATCAGCCAATTACTAATCCATCTGGTAGTGATGATGCCTAGCCAACATTTTTCTATCTTATGAAGCAGTAGGCTGTGGTCTACTTTGCCAAATGCCTTACTGAATCCAAGGAAATTATGTCCACTGCATTTCGCTGGTCACTTTATCAAAGAATATAAAAAGGGTTGTCTGGAATGATTTGTTTTTGACAAAGCCATGTTGGCTTCTAGTAATAGCTCTGCTTGTTTCTAAGTGTTTGCAGATCCATTGCTTATCTTTTCTTAGACCACAGGAGAGCTGATTTCAACAAACCTAAAGAGAGCTTGGAAAGGATTTCATGGGGGGAAATCTTAAAGGGGGAAACACTCAGGAAGCTTGGAAAACTCTGAAAACTGAGATTATAAAAGCCCAGTTCACCACAATACCACTAAAAAGGAAAATAAGAGATCCAAGAAGAAGAAACCATCGTGGTTACATGAAGAACTGTCCGGATAAACTGAAAGACAAAAAGGACAAGTGTGAAAATGGAAAGAGGGATGCATAACTAAGGCAGAATACCTGCATATAGCCTAAATAGTCAAATATGAAGCCAGGAGAGGTAGGGCTCAGAATGAATGAAAGGCTTGCCGCAAATGTAAAAAATAATAAAATTTTCTTTTAACATGTAGGAAACAAGAAAAAAGTAAACAATTGGTCCAGTAACGGGAGGAGATGGCAAGGAGGTAACAGGCATCAGGGAGAAAGTGGAGCTGCTGCATTCTCTGCATCTGTCTTTATACAAAAGGACAAAATAGTCCAACCTAATGAAAATCTTACTGTAAAAGACAGAAAAGTCAAAATAGGCAAGAAAATGATAAGACCACAACACCTATCGACTCTAGATAAGTACAAATCGCCAGGACCAGATGGATTCCATCCCAGGGTTCTGAAGGAGCTGGCAGTCTTGGAAGCACTGAACCGTATCTTTCAAAGATCCTGGAGCATCAGGAAAGTACTAGAGGACTGGATAGAGCTTATATGGTTTCTACCTTCAAAAAGGAAAAAAAATGGATCCAGGAAACTATAGATATATCAGTTTGATATCAATACCTAGGAAAATCCTAGAAAAGAGAAGCATTGGATCTGCAAATACTTAGAAACAAGCAGAGCTATTACTAGAAGCCAACATGGCTTTGTCCCATTGGATTTTGTTCTACTGCTTGTGCCTGCATTTTATTGAATTCCAATCCAGGCTCCCCCACAACTTCAATCCCCTTTATTTTTTCATCTCCATTAGTAAGAATTAAGTCCACTTTTTGGATGACAAAGTTATCAGCTAGGCCTGTCAGGAACCTATTTCTTCTCTTCCAGTTGATGTCCGGATAGTTAAAGTCCCCTTTTACTTTACTTTACTTTACTTTTATTTAGACGTTTATACCGCCCCCTCTCCCCAAAGGGACTCGGGGCAGTGTACAGTCAGATAAAACACATCAATAGATAGAAAATACAAACATAAAAGTGGAGGCAATAAGAAACTGTACAAAAAGCAAAGCAGTTAAAAACAATATTTAAATAACCCTAAAAATACCCAATTAAAATATCTGCCAGGAGGTAGGAGGAGCGGTGTTACGTGGGAGTACCTAGTACTCCCCATAATAGCCCGCGCGGCTGCGTTCTGGACTAGCTGCAGTCTTCGAGCGCGTCCCAGGGGAAGCCCCATGTAGAGGGCATTGCAGTAGTCCAGCCGAGACGTCACCAGTGCATGAGTGACTGTGCGTAGGGCATCCCGGTCCAGTAGGGGGCGCAATTGGCGCACCAGGCGAACCTGGTGGAACGCCCCCCTTGCCACGGCTGCCACATGGTCATCCATTGACAGCCGGGCATCTAGGAGGACGCCCAAATTGCGCGCCCGTTCCACAGGGGGCAATTGCTCGCCCCCTATGGTCAGTGATGGAATCAACTGACTGAATCGGGGTGCCGGTAGCCACAGCCACTCAGTCTTGGAGGGGTTGAGCTTGAGTCTGTTGTCCCCCATCCAGACCCCGACGGCTTCCAAACACCGGGTCATCACCTCGACAGCCTCGTTGGGGTGGTCTGGGGTGGAAATGTACAGCTGCGTATCATCAGCGTACAGATGATACTCCACCCCAAAACCACGGATGATCTCCCCCAGCGGCTTCACATATGCGTTGAACAGAAGGGGCGAGAGGACCGACCCCTGAGGCACCCCACAAGTGAGTGGCCTTAGGGTCGACCTCTGCCCCCCTGCCAACACACATTGCGTCCGGTCGGAGAGGTAGGAGCCGAACCACCGCAGAACGGTGCCTCCAACTCCCATCCCCCCCAGCCGGCGCAATAGGATACCATGGTCGATGGTATCAAAAGCCGCCGAGAGATCTAATAGGACCAGGATAGAGGAACAACCCCTATCTCTGGCCCTCCAGAGATCATTGACCAACGCGACCAAGGCCGTCTCCGTGCTGTGTCCGGGCCGGAAGCCGGACTGGCGTGGGTCTAGATATTCGGATTCCTCAAGGTGTCGTGGAAACTGCTGTGCCACCACATTCTCTACAACCTTCGCTAAAAAGAGAAGGTTGGAGACTGGACGATAATTAGCTAGCTCCGTCGGGTCAAGGGAAGGCCTTTTGAGTAAGGGCCTCACCACCACCTCTTTCAAGGCGGCAGGTAAGGACCCCTCACTCAAAGAGGCGTTCACCAAGCCCAGTAGCCAGCCTCGTGTCACTTCCCAGGATGCCAGTACCAAACAGGAGGGACACGGGTCCATTAAACATGTGGTCGGTCGCAGCCGTCCACGCAACCTATTCAAATCCTCGGGGGCAAAAGAATCAAACTCCTCCCAGAATGGTCTCACAAGACTCACTGTTGGCGGCTCCTCTGGTCCACTGAAGGGGGCCCATCTGCTCCGGATCTGAGCGATTTTGTCCTGCAGATATTCCCCAAACTCCTCTGCTCTGCCCTGTAAAGGGGCTTCCCGCGTCCTCTGTGATAAGAGAGAGCGGGTCACCCGAAACAGGGCGGCAGGGCAGTTATCGGCGGACGCAATAAGAGTGGCACAATGTCTGCGTTTGGCCACTCTTAATGCCACAAGGTAAGTCTGTGAATAGGCTCTTACCTGTGTTTGGTCAGATTCGGAGCGTGAGGACCTCCACCTGCCCTCTAGGCGTCTCCTATGGCACTTCATCACCCTCAGGTCCTCGGTAAACCAAGGAGCCCAGGTGGGTCGTCGCCGCAGGAGAGGCCGCAAAGGCGCAACTCGGTCCAGGGCCCCAGCGGCCGCCCTATTCCAGGCGGCCACTAGGTTCTCGGAGCGAGAGCGGGTCAGGGCTACAGGGAATGGCCCAAGCTCCGTCTGGAACCTATCCGGTTCCATCAGGCGCCTGGGGCGGTACCAACTTGGACAGTTTGGTTCCGCCTCCTCGCGGTGGGGGGTAGCGCCAGGGAAGTCCAGCCGGAGACATGAGTGATCTGACCATGACAGGGGAGTGATGGTTACATCCCCTCTTCCCAGATCACTCGTCCACTGTTCAGATACGAAAACAAGGTCCAGAGTGTGGCCACCTTCGTGTGTGGGGCCCTGAATTAATTGGGTCAGGTCCATGGCTGTCATCTGCCCCCAAGAACATCGGCCCCCTCCCAATTGGGAACCCCATTCCTTAAGAACTCCAGATTACTATCTACAAACTCTCTCTATGAACTCCCACCCACCTAGGATCATCTAGGCTGCTACCACCCTTTGGACCATCTCTCCACCACCCAGACCACCACTTGGACATTTGATCACTCTTCCCCCCCTTTTTTTTTTGACTGACCACTCATCATCTACAACACCTTTGACCCCATTACTACAGTGGTGTGTTTCCTGCATATATCAGTTAACTGATAAGCAAAACGTTTTGTCTGTTTCTTCTGCTTGGTTGGGTGGCCTATACCATACACCTATGGCCATGTCACTCTTTTTACATTAACCCATATGCAGTCAAGGAGGTTTTCATCCTTGGTTTCAATGT
Source organism: Natrix helvetica (assembly GCF_964273705.1). Lineage (NCBI taxonomy): Eukaryota > Metazoa > Chordata > Lepidosauria > Squamata > Natricidae > Natrix > Natrix helvetica. The sequence goes on from NC_138556.1 coordinate 1,632,973, forward strand.
GTTTCTGTAGAGATGCAGTAATTTTTTACCTATAATGCAACTCCACCTCCTTTTTTTCTTAGCTCTGTTTCTTTTGAACATTTTATATCCTTCCATCAGAACATTCCAGTCGAGTTTCATCCCACCAAGTTTTGGTAATGGCAACCATAGTATACCTGCCTCATGTGCTAATGCTTCAAGCTTTCCCTGTTTGTTCCCCAAACATTGAACATTAGTGTATAGGCATCTGAGACCTTTACAGTTGTGATCCTGGGTTTGTTTCCTACATCTTGTGTTTCATATCTGAGTTTTCCTTCCTTCCCATCACTCCCTACCTCCTTGTGTGATTGATGGTCTTCTGGCTGATGCTTGGGATCAGGCCCTAAAGACCCACGGATTTAGTTAAGAGCCCTTTGGATAAACTGAGCCAGAGTTTCCCAAATGTATGGTTTTCAGTTCCTGTGCAGCCCCATCCCCTGCCAGGCCATTTGTCTCCACATGGAAGAGAAGAAAGGGAGAACAGATTGTGGGCTTGGTTATTTTTAAGGCTCTCAGTCGCATCTTTGATTTCGCTCCTGGGAGACGAGATACCTCCCTAGATGGATTGTTGGTCTACAAATTGCTGATTCCGTTCCTCTGAGAATCAATGTAAGCTTTTGGGGAGGGGGGTTGAGGTCCGAGCTACTTTACTTGCTGTCCCTGGAAAATGTTCTCCAGCTGTCTGCATGTTTTCTTCCCAGGAAAGATATGAAATTGGTTGCTCAGCTCCAGCAAGACTAGGCTGAGCTGTTGCAGGCAGCAGGGACATTGTTCTCGGTTGTTGTTGTTTCCCTCTCTTAAGTCACATGTTGCTATCGTCTGTCTCTAAAGGTTTAGAAACAGGTTCATTTCTTCTGGTAAATGGCAAAATATTCAGCAAATGCATGAAAAGAGACTCTGCTGCCCCAATTTGGGAAAATGCTGAGCCTTCTTATAAAGCTACTGAAACAACAATCCGTGAATTGCTTTGCATGTACTGTCTCTCTTTGGCCTACACTTCCCTCTTCCAACTAGCAAAGAAGGATGAAGTTCACGCAGAGCCTTTGGTCATTGCCATTTTCTACTGGGAAACTGAAGCCTGAACTCCTGAGCGGTTTTTTCAATACCTAGTTCCAAAACATTAAAATCTATAACAAAGACACCTGAGCAATCTAACAAAAGGAACTCCAATGAACCAAATGCAGCGTCCAACACAAACGATGGAAAAGTTACTTGATGGCCAATCCTCACACTTTCAATCTTTCCATGTCTGCAAAGCAAAGCAAAGCTGAAGAAAGATTGTAAATACAGTCATAGTTTCAATGGTTAGCAACTGTCTCTTAAGCGATTACTGACTTAAATGTGGTTGCTAAATGAGGACTGTCACCAGCAGGGGCAGCCAACTCACCTTCCATGATGGAGATGTGGACAGCCCTCCGCCTGGTCCTGGGAACACTGCTGAACCGGGGTCCGTGGGGTATGGAGGGGCAGCTACGGCTGGGAACCAGTCCAGCCCTGCGAAAGAAAGGAAAGGCAGAGGCAGCATCCTCTTCCCATCACAAAAGGTCCGGCTACTGCCACCACCCTTGTCTTCGCCCTTCCTGCTCATGGTGGCCCTTTGACCCTTTCGCTCCTCCAGAGCTGCCTTACCTGTGTATTTCCGGAGGCTCCCTCTTAATTTTGGCACTGGACTCCATTACTTCTTTGGCAACTCGGCCGCTGAAAGAAATTGGAGAGCAGAGCAGGTGACAAGCGTGGCAAATGCCCAGCCCAAGATTCTGCTGGCACCCTGGAAGTTGGGAGCATGGCAGTGCTTCTCCATCCTGCAGCATCACTCAAGGCTATTGCCTAATCCCTGGTAATAACCAGATTGGCTACCTGGAAAGGTTTTGACTGGGTGCCTAGCTTGGTCAGAGTACCTGGGCATCCTTCCTGTTCTGGAAGAGCCAAGTGGCGGTGGCCCTGTGGTGTTGGGAAGGGGGACCCCAGAAATGCCAGGACTGAACGGGTCCAGCTCAACTCAGAAGAGACTTTGCTTTTGTACTCTCGCCTCCCTTAATCGGTTCTCAGGCTTCACACAATCAGGTGTGTGTCAAAACAGATCCAGGGCTTACAGTCATCATTTACCTGTATCGGAATCGGCTCCCTTTGAAAAATAAGTTGCTGCTGGAGACGGTGCGAACTTGACTGGACTTCTCCAACCTGAAGCAAGAAGCAGAGGTGGGAACAGGGATCGAATAACAGCACTCCACCCACAGTTGCTTGGCTTTGGGAAGGGCTGCGATGGGAGGAGCGTTTTGGAAGCTTATCATTTCCATGTGTCGAAAATGAAACAAAGGCTCCGAGATCTGGTAGAAGAGACGCCCCTGGGGGAGACCAGCTTGTGTGCTGCTAATGGCCACCAAGCACCAAGTTTTCCTCCTGTTCTGCAGCAGCTGGCACCTGTACATCGGCGCAGCTCAGGAGCGCAAGGGAAAGTGTGGCCAGCTTTGAGGCTTTCACAATGCCCATTCTGGACCTATGGCTGCCTTGCCCTGAAAGGGATGTGCCTGCTCTTCAGATCTGCCGTGGGGAGCCTTTCCCAGCCACAGCTGAATGCCATCCGACCTGGCCAGGTTTCACGGCCCTTCTCCCTGCCTTCATTGCTGGTCCAAATGGCTTCATGCAAAAGAGCAGCCAGCCTGACTCCTGCAAGGCCCCCACTCTAAAGTGTATGTGGGGGGGGGGGGGTCCACCTGCAATGGGGAGCCCAATGGAGGCCTTTCCAAAGATGGCCCTTTGCTGGCCATATGGGGAGGGGTTGCTTGCACTGACCCAGCCAAGAAAGGTCCTGCTTGGGAATTGGCACTTTGCCCAGACACATTTCTCTTACCAGGGTCATCACTGCTCATTTTAGTATTAATCTGCTTTCTGTTAATTTTATGTTAGCCATTTTTGTCTCCTTGCTTGTTTAGAAAGATGGGAGGTAGAGCCCTCAACAGGGGAAGAGAGGAAAGGGGGGTGATTGACCTCTTTCCCTTTGGCAGTTCTCTCTTTTTTGAGGATTTTGGTTTGAAAGGCAGGGAATGAGGTGACTTTCAGCTGCTCAAGAGAGGAAGACTGAGAGGCGGGGAAAGGGAGACAAATGGAGGAGCTGGCTGTTTCTTATAAGCTTAAAGACAGTTTAAAATGTCAGCTCAAGATGTCTAACTTTTAGGCTTTGGGGCCTCCGTTTGAACTTCCATGTGTAGTTTCTGAGAGCAGCTTAGCAAGATTGGAAGAGAACTCAGCTTTCTTAATATTAAAATTGAATTTTGGTGATGGAACATGGAAGTGCAAGTGGCATCCTAAAAGAGCCCAGGTAGAGCCCAAGTTTTCCTCCCCTTGAGAGTGTGGAACAGCCCTTCAAGGTGGGCCAGGTCAAAACACAGACTCTACGAGGAGGCTCCACTATCGAGACAGAATCTCTAGAGCTCGGATGGCTTTCCCCTCCCTTCCCTTTTACGCCAACAAAGGTTAAAGTGGAACCAGAATTTGTTTCTCTTTCCAGGCTGAACTCCTATCGCCATGATGTTGAACCTATGGCACACTTTCCACAGGGGCACACGGAGCCCTCTCTGCGGGCATGCGAGCCGTTGCCTCACTTAGCTCCACCGTGTGTGCATGCGCGCCTCCCGCCAGCCAGCTGATTTTGGGGTCTCTGCCGTGGTTGTGCCCTGTTTTTGGTCCCAGGAGGCTTCAGGCAGGCCTGCTAGGCCCAAAATGGGGTGCACAGGGGAGGGGGTGTTGCATGCATGTGCAGGGTGCAGGACACAGAGGGGGGAGCACGGGAGGTGTCACAGAGTGCAGGACATGCAAGGGGATGTCGCACACGCATTGTATTATGGGTATGGGCACACGCACTGTCACGCACACAACTTCAGCATACAAGGACAAAAAGATGAGCCATCCCTGTCCAATCGCGTTCCTCCTCTGGCCTCCTCTGACCCACGGCCGAGTAATCCTTCAAAAACCATCACTGCCCGCTGTCAGAACTGCCATCCTGAGCTTCGGCCTCACTTTGCTAGATGACAGCTTACAATAGACTTTGGAGGGAGCCCAAGACATCAGCTCATCATCCCAAAGCCAGAGGGGAATGCAAGGGCTCACCATCTAGCTAGCCTACCCATGCAGGGAGTGATACCAAGAAAACTCCTTTGAACGTGACTGGACCACAGGGAGATAATGGGAAAGGGAAAATTAACTGGGCAGCCTTTTCATCAACCCTTTAGCTCTGATTTACTGTAATTCATTGGACTTCTCATAATTTTTTTCCTTTTGCAACAAATGGAGCCATTTCTTTGTTTCTACTTGGGTGTCCATCTCCTCACCAGGCAGAGCAGAGAATGCCAAGGGTCAGCACCTTGGTTAGTGGGGCCAGTCACAAGTTCCCAGATCCTTTCAGCTACTTTGAGGGGAATCCATTTCACAGCTGAATTTAGGTAGCACTGATCAGACTATCTCAACTGAGATTTATATGACTTAACAGAATCAGAGACTATCCAACTTGGGGATCTACAGTAATATCTGGAAAAGCTGCACATTAAATGCAATGTTAACATGTTATTTCGGCAAGCATGCAAGACTACTCAGGATTTGGTTGGTCCACATGTATAATCTGTGCAAATTGATTTAGAAAAATGAAAAGCTGTACTTTGGTATGTGGCATTGGCTCTTAAAACTAAACAGAAATGCCCATCTATCACCTCTCCCAGGACATGCATCAATCCCAAGCCATTATTGTGGTCACTTTTCATCCCCTGCCTAGATCTGTCTAAACAATGCAGTGCCTGCTTTCCTCTTAGCCTAAGGAAAAGGGAAGCTCTCCGAACAGAAGATTTCCAAAGAGGTCCCGGCAGCAGACACAGCCAGAGGAAACTCCTGTGATACAAAAGACCGGATGACTTGGGAGATGGACACAAGACGCTTATGGACAGCAGAGGCTCTTCATGAGGAATTCTTTCTCACAGATGCTTTGATTTCTCAGGCTTCTGAGCCTCGTCTGGGAGATGGGAAGAATTCCCAGGCAGAAGCCCAACCAGATTAGGGCTGCAGCAAAGAAATCAATCCTGAACCAGGTTTCTGCAGGAAACGTCACCGCCACTGTGGGCTGAGCAGGCGGGCTCTGCATTGGCAATAGGTGCTTCCCAAGGATAGAAAGCAATCCTGGAAAATGCGTCTTCTACTCACTTATAAAAGGCTTGATTTTCAATCCCACATTTCCAGAGATGCTTGCAGGCTTCAGGAGTCGGAGCAAAATAAGTCAGAACAATTTTCTTTTCCTGTCAAAATCCCAGAAAAATCCTTACGGTTAATTTACAGGTGGTCTTGATATTGTTTGAAAGAAAGCATGCAAAATATAATGAAACTAATGAAAACATGGATGGTTTAGATCCAGCTCAGTCATAGGCCAGAACAGGAAACCAACTCTACGCCCCCAGGTGGGTCTAAAACAGCTTTTGTTAAGGTGAGCTCTCGGGACAGAATTTTGCCACTCTGGTTCTAAGGTGGTTGTTCCTCCTCCAGTGAATTAGGGAGGAGCCTGAGCCATTTCCAAATGTTATCTGGGCATTAACAATTGCTTTAGGCCCTTTTGCCTAGGGCTTAGGGTTAGGGTATCCTGTGTAGCATCCTTCATCTTCACCTTCCCTATTCTCTGCCATCAAAGTCCCACCCTGTTTTTTGATGTGCTGTGATGCCTATTAAAGAGGGCAGGTGGCCACCATCTTGGCTCTTTGACAAAGCAGATGCCTTTGCTCTACTGGACCCCAAGAGCTCCCAACCAGAGTCTGGAAAAGCAGGCATCGTCTGAGTAACTGGGCAGCCTGTCCTTATCTCCCCACCCAGCACTGCTCTCAACTATTCCTTATTCCTCCGCCCCCCTCCCCACTTTGGGGAAACGAAGTGGGAGGTGCAGAAAGTTTGGGGGGGGGGGGTGATCTCAGGATGTGGTGGAGAAGAGGATAAGCTATTCCCTCCACCTGGCAATAAGTGCAGCCCCAAGATCAAAGGTTTTCCAGTGTCCATTCCAGCCTCAGCCTCCCCCCCCACCCCACATGTAGCTGGGGGGACAGAACCCCCTCCACGTAAGGGGCCAACAATTGGGAAGGGCCTGGTATTTGTTCAGAGGGAGGCCTGGAAGTCTGAGTGCTTTTCCTCCAGCCAGAGAGGATGCTCAGCATTCAACACCCCCAAGGGGGGGATGATCCATCCACACCGGCTCCACCCACCCCTTTTGACCAGCTGTGGTCATGGATCAAGTCGGGTCTGTCTGAGCTGGATTCTTCTGGGACTCAATGGAGCCTAGAACCAAGGAATCTCTGCTAGTCCATTTGGAAACATCGCATTTTCTCGGCCTGGCGGTTGCTTTAATAAAGTAATGCAGAGTTTAACCTGAATCCAGGCAAGTTCTTGAGATCTCTTGGGTGAACTGCAGGCAGAGATCCCACCAGATTTGTCTCATTACGCAGATCTCTTTGGAAGGCACTCACCTCTTTCTGACTTACGTATAAATAGAACGTCTTGCCTTCAAATTTCATTTTGGCTACTTCGTTCCTGCAAGCGAAAGAGAAGCACTTCCATGAAAGGGGCAACTGTCTCGAACCCTAACCTCGTGTCGCATGACAAGGGCAGGCCCACACGCCACGTGGAAGAGGCTCTGGCAAAATGCAGAGATTTTAAATCAAGCTGCATAAAACACAAAGTTAAAGGAAACTTCTTTTGGAGAAGGAGAGCAGAAGACGGATGGCTCAGGGCAGGGCAGGCCTCCGGCTGAAAACAGCGCTGGGGATGAAAGGCATCTCGGCCTGAGGAGGGGCAGCAGCACCGGGCAGCCTGGCAGATTTGAAGGAGCAGGTTGAATGGAGAGAGCCACCCTTGCAAGGCTGATGTGGGCGGGGGAGGAAATACCCGGCCGGCAGTCCAGTGAGGGGCTTTTCAGGAGGCTGTGCCGGGAGCATGGACAATGCAGACAAATGGACAAAAGGGTATATCTGGGGGGGGGCACAAACTGAATATTGAGGGCACAGATTACATGGAACAGCCATGCAGAGTACTGACCAGGAAGGGGGTTTAGGGGATATTGCAGAAAAATCCATGAAGCTCAGGATGGAGCTGCAGTAAAAAGGGCAAACAGGATACGGGGGCATATCAACAACGGGCTACAAGACAAAGCAAGAGAAATGACACTAACTAGGCATCACATGGACCAGTTCACTGCCAGATTGTTCCCAGGGGAAGGGGTGGCCCTTAGCCGGTCCTGCCAAAGGAAGGGCCTACAGCAGCAGCACAAGCCCCACCCCACCCCCCCGGCCCTCTGTCTGTCCTCAGCGGCCCAGACCCAGGAGAGCCCTTCCCCAGCGGCTCAGATCCGTTTCCCTCCTGGATCAGACTTCGGTTGAAAACCTTTAATTCCTCCTTTCAGAAAGTCAGTTCGTTCAAGGTCTGTGGCCAACCTTGGATCTCTCTTGGGGCAATGATGCCCACTGGTGGCAGCAATGGGCAGTCCAGCCGCCCCTTCTTAGCCTGCCAGGCATTTCGGGTCTTGCCGGGCTGCTGTTCAAGCGCAGGGATGCCAGCTTTTTCCCACCGCAGCCTCTGCACAGACTAAAGAGGGCAGTTTTTCCCATCTATTTTTCCTGCACCTGGGAAAATTAGGCCTCCTTTTTTGTGGCCTTTTTCTCTGGCTAAAAAGACATTGCAGCGCGAGGCCACAGATTTCAAACTCTCTACTGCCTGCTAGGCTTGTAGTCGAGGGCTGACTCTTGTCTACACACACAGGGACTTTTTGGGCGTCAGAATCTCTCAATCTGGGTTTGCACCTGCACAAGGAATTCTCCAGAATTTATCCCTTTCCAGAACGGACACTCACTGGGCTTCACAGCCTGCCAGCTCTCTTCCTGGACCCAGAGCAAGGCAGAGGCTGGAGGCCCCACATCAGGAGGGAAGACACAAAATCCCTTCGGTATCACAAGGCACCTTTTTTTCCCTCCTAAAATTGGGAGGACTGGCCGGATGGAAATGACATCCCGAAGGATTCCAGGCTGACCTGGGAGACGGAAACATTTCACATCGGATACCAAGGGAGGTCAGCTTTCTGTCCTGTTATCAATTTAAGGGCCAGCTTTTGATCCCAGAAGCAGAGGCTGCCCTGGGAAATGCTGGTGCCAGTCTGCCATTTCTTTTTCCGGGAAAATGCTCTACGCTGTCTGGGGAGCAGATGAAGGTCAATGGGGATGCATCTTAGTGGGCTCAGTTGCAAAGAAGATCCTCAAAGAAGCAGAAAAGATTAAAGCACATTGCTCTTAAGGAGTCCAAAGCAAAAATGGAATTCTGGAAGGCGTATTTTAAGAGATTTGTATGGCGATTTTAGTGATATACAGAACATGTCACTGTAATGTTAACGCTGTAATGCTAATACAGGTAGTCCTCGACTTACAACAGTTCACTTAGTGACCGTTTAAAGTTACAACAGCCCTGAAAAAAGTGACTTATGATCATTTTTCACACTTATGACAGTTGTAGCATCCCCATGGTCACGTGACTTACATTTGGATGCTTGACAATTGACTCATATTTATGATGGTTTGTAGTGTCCCGGGGTCACGTGATCACCTTTTGTGACTGCCTAACAAGCAAAGTCCATGGGGAAGCCAGGTTCACTTAACAACGGTGTTGTGAATTTAACAACTGCAGTGATTCACTTAACAACTGGCAAGAAAAGTCATAAAATGGGGCAAAACTCACTTAACAAATTTCTCACTTAGCAACATAAGCTTTGGGCTCAATTGTGGTCATAAGTTGAGGACTACCTGTACCAATATTCAAGGAACTTTATGAACAAGAAGCAGGAAATAGTAGACTGTGGGTAAGTGGAAAGGCTGCAGGTGCAGATGACGTAACTAGGGGAAACTTAAAATGTTGGTGTGGTTTTCTTTTGTGCAACTTGTTTAACGTGTAAAGCATTTGTGACTGTCCAATTGTGCTCCTTACAAAGGGAAGCCAGAAAGACTGAATGCAGAAACTATAGGGGGGGGGGGTGATTTGTTCAAAGGGGCTGACTGAATTCTGAGAAAAAGGCATCAAGGAGCAAAACCTATAAAGTGCAATGCAGATTTATCACCACCTATTGGCTGTTGAAAGCATTTATGGATGCATGTATAAGGAATAGTTGGGAGGAGATGACAGCAGGTGGCTTGGAAGTGTGAAATGTTTGTGGACGTTTGTTTGCAGGTGAGGCTGTTTTGCTTGTTGAGGACCTGAATTATTCACAGCAGAGATTGAGGATTGTGGATCTGAAAATTAACATATGGAAGTCCAAGGCGGTTTCAGAGAGGAGATTTGGAAAGTTATACATAAATGGCAGAAATGCTTCACTGACGATGAGAAAATACAGACATTTGAAGATATGAAATGCCTATTGTAAAATGGTGGGCAGTGTGTGGTTGCTACAAGGGATGGTCTCAAGAAAAGTGGAAAGGGCTGTGTATATAAGTAAGCCTTTCTATGAGAGGGATAGTTGGCTAAATTAAATGCAGAAAGAACGGAGAGAGCATAGCCAAAACCAGAAGTGTTAAAGGGATACAAAAGTGAATCATCCATACCAAGGAAGAAAAGGGAGATGGGGAATTGGTGGTGCAGAGATAATGGATGATCGTTTTCCTTCCTTCTTAGCTTTTTTATCGACTCTTTTCTATGGTGCAAAAATACGGCTTATTTCTCTGAGCCTGTTGAGAGCCAATTTCTCTGAATGCCAGGCTGCCAGGAACCCCCCAACAGTTTTGGATTTAACTTGGGTTGAGCTGTGAGTTAGGATGGTTACAGTTTCCCAATTGCAACTCTGGTTGAATTTGTCCCTGTGTTGTGACATGAAGGACTTTTGATCAACACGAACCAGCAGTCAGAAAACTCCTTCCTCTCAGACCATTTAGGCAGACTCAACCTTCCTTTCAGACAAACCTGACATCGATAAATCTATGTTAACAAAGAGAGAGATTATCTGTGCTCTGTGTAGGTATCTCTAATACTGCATTCAGTTCTGGTCGCCACGAGGTAGAAAAGATGTGGAGACTCTAGAAAGAGTGCAGAGAAGAGCAACAAAGATGATCAGGGGACTGGAGACTAAAACATATGAAGAACGGTTGCAGGAACTGGGTATGTTTAGCTTAAGAGAAAGAAGGACTAGGGGAGACATGATAGCAGTCTTCCAATATCTCAGAGGTTGCCACAAAGAAGAGGGAGTCAAACTATTCTCCAAAGCACCTGAGGGTAGAACAAGAAGCAATGCGTGGAAACTAATCAAGGAGAGAAGCAACTTAGAACTGAGGAGAAATTTCCTGACAGTGAGAACAATTAATCAGTGGAACAGAAGTTGCCTCCAGAAGTTGTGAATGCCCCAACACGGGAAGTCTTTAAGAAGATGTTGGATAGCTATTTGTCTGAAACGGTATAGGGTTTCCTGCCTAGGCAGGGGGTTGGACTAGAAGACCTCCAAGGTCCCTTCCAACTCTACTATTGTATTGTATTGTAATATAATATAATATAATATAATATATACTGTTGAAAATGTGAAGAGTACAAAAGGACATGTTTACCATGAGAACTTGTAAAAAAGCAAATTAATAATAATAATAATAATAATAATAATAATAATAATAATAATAATAATAATAATAATAATAATAATAATAATAATAATAATGGATGCAAATATAAAATGCAGACAATTAATGGAAACGCAAATTTTCCTCATTGGGACTGATAGTCAATTAGAAAAGACTCGAAAGACTTAGAAAAGATTAACTGCAATAAGGCTATTATGGGCACCAAGATGGGGAAAAGGCAGCATAAAAGGGAGAGCTGGAGAAATGCCGAAATGGCTAAATTGACTTCTTTGGTTAGGGAAGGAGTCATAGCTACTTCTACCAAAGGCTGGAAACCCTTTATGGACTTTTCACTGAAAAGGTATGAAAATGAACTGGTGATTAAGACGGGTTTTATATGGGAAGAAGGGAACTGGGTCCCATAATTTGGGAGGGCATCTAGACACGACCATCTCTCTCCATAACTGCTACAAGGACAATCAAAAATTAATTCTTTAAATCCCTTCCTTCCTTCCTTCCTTCCTTCCTTCCTTCCTTCCTTCCTTCCTTCCTTCCTTCCTTCCTTCCTTTTTGAATCTATAGTGCTCACTTTTTTTCTGTCTTTCTTTCTTATATTTTTATATCTTTTCCACTTTTCTATATTCTTTTTCTTTTTTCTTTTCTGTACTGTTTAATTTTGTGAACTACTAATTCTTAACAAAAAGGCAAGGAAATAATGAAGTCTGCTCCGGAGGGTGAGGCCAAGCCAAGGGGCGGGGTGAGGGGGGGGGGTCGGGCACCAAAGCTCTTGCTTTCCAATATAGGCATGGTGTTTGGGGAGGGCGGGGGGGAGGCTGCCACTGTGGCAGAGGCCGCAGACAGACATGGGGAGGGGGGGCTGGAGGGGGAGCTGATGATGTCGCTTTATTTGGCAAGGCCTCCCTTCCTCCTGTGTAACTATAGGAAGACGCTTTAGGCACAGAACTCACCATTTGATGAAGTGAACTCGCTTGTTTCCCTGCAGGACCACAAATCCAAAGGGGGTGAAGGCCAGAAAAGCAGCATTCCCAGAGACGTCCTGAAAGACACCAGCAGCAGCTGCTCACTGGGCGATGCCAGGGTTGAAGGCAAACTCCGCCCGTGGTGGAGCCTCTTTGGCCAGCAGGACTCTGAGCTGGGTGCCTGTGCTTAACACTGTGGCTCTCGGACCCTGGACGTCGTTTCCCTCCCATTTGGGCGGGCAGCTGCCCAGAGCTTCCGGGAGCCCATCCAGCATTCGTCCGTTTCATGGCCATGACCCAAAGGCGATGCCTCTTGCCTGCCCTGCCTGGAGGCATCGCGGCCCTCTTCTTCAAGCCACCTGGGCTGCTTTATTTCTGGGTAGGGCCGGCCTGTGCATGCAGGTATGCAGCCACATGTCGTCCCAGAAAAAAGGACTGACTGTCAACCCTTCAAGGTAGAACAGACGGGGAGACCAAAGTCACACGTGCAAACGTTACTCTTCTGTAAGGTTACAGCAACAGAATCCCCCAAGCCTTAATATACGCCCCCCCCCCTCCCCTTACCTGTTGAAATGCTTTCTCACATTCCCTTTCTGCCTTGGACCCAAATTCCTTTTCTCTGAGCATCACTTTGGCTGCTGCTCTTCCTTTTGTTTCTCAAGGCTGACCCTATTGCCCAACACGGGGCCCTTTGGTCCCCCACTGGGACCGGAGGAAGTGTCTAAAATAACTTTGCACCTTAAAAGTAAATTTCAACGTGAACTGGAAACCATTTTTAGGCTAGGATCCAACAGGTGGCCTGATACCACAGCCGGTTTTGGTTCAATTGTGCATAGAATCTATATTTTATAAGATACCCAAATTAAAATAAATTATAGTAATGTAGACTGAGCTATATCCCCTCCGCAAGGAGGCTGGGCCCATTTGATTGGCCTGCCCCTATAGTGACTAATGGACCGAAAGAGAGCTGGTGGAAATCCCTGGCAGGTGCCTGGAAGAGGGAAACTGTTGGGCCCTCAATAGGATCCCGCTTGTGCGGTCTCTCCTGGCCCATCAGCCCCGTTTCTCCACATGGTTCATGGAGAAGTTGAAAAGACACCCAGAGCGTCGCTGGAAGAAAGTGCCACTACTTCTCTGTCTTTATGGCATCCACGGAAAGCCGCCCAACAGCCCTGTTTAGGGTCATTCAGACCCTCCATTCCCTGTGGAGATGCCCTGGGATCAGACTTACCCAGTTATCTGGGAATTGTTTGATTCTGTTGGAGCTGAGGAAGCAGACAAGACCCTGCAGAATGCAAATGGCACCAACTGCGTGTTAGATCTGTGCCCCTCTTGGCTGGTTAAGGAGGCATCGTATGGCTGGGTCCAAGCGGTGGTGGACCCATCCTTGTTGGAGAAGGCGATCCCAGCTCCTTTCAGAGAGGCGCTGATGTCCTGCCACTCAAGAAACCATTGCTGGAGCCAACCACTCTGGGCAATTTTTGTCCAATCTCTACCTCCCCCTTTTAAGGAAGGTGATTGAGAAGTTGGTGGCATTGCAGCTACAGAGGATCCTGGAGGAAATGGTTGACCCTTTTCCATCAGGTTTCAGATATGGCCAGATATGGACCAAAGCTGCATTGGTCCACTTATGGATGGTCTCTAGCAGGAGTGGGATGGAGGTGGTGCCCCCCCCACCTTGCTTTTCTTGACCTCTCGGAAGCTCTCAGTGCTATCAACCAACTTTTGGATGAAATTAAGGAGTTGGGTGGCCCAGTTTGTGATGGTTCACCTCCTTCCTCCAAGGCCGATCCCAATCGGTGTTAATAGGAGGCAAGAGGTCCAGCTCACCGCCCCTGCTTTGTATGGGGTGCCACAGGGCTCAGTGCTTTCTCTGCTCCTTTTGAGCCTCTACATAATTAAACCCTTAAAATCAGTTGGCAAAGATAAAGGGGGGGAGGCTCTCGTGGCCCCAGCCAACCCCACAGCTGCCTGCTCCTTCGTAGGGATGGATGGTCTTGCCCAGCAGGCAGCTGTGGGGTTGGCTGGGGCCACGAGAGCCCCCCCCCTTTATCTTTGCCAACTGATTTTACAGGGTTTAATTATTCCTGTCTCCCTAAACTTCTTCAACTTTTAAATTTTCTAAAATTTATTTATTTATTTATTATTATTTATTTATTTTACCGTGCTTCTAGACCGCCCCCTCTCCCGAAAGGGACTCGGGGCGGTGTACAGTCCATGTAAAAAATATATCAAAATACAATAAATAGAATTAAATATGTACAGTTAAATATGGAGGAGGTTAAAAATGGAATTAAAAAGAACTGTACAGAGCCAGTAAATATAATTTTAAACCCCTAAGACATTGTAACTCTAACATTTTAATTTTTATATATTGTTTTATGTTTTGATGCTTTTCCATGTAATTTTCCAGAGTCCCTCTTTATTCATTATTCAGACGGAGAAACCGCTCCTGAAGTGGGCCCTGAAGTGGGCCAAGGAAAGGGTTGGGGGAGGTTCCTTAGGCAGAAAGCCCACCCAGAGGTGGCATTCTGGGGTGGCACCGCCTGCTGCAGGAATGCCTGGCTTTCACCCAGAGTCCCCACACTGGGGAGGGTCTGAAAATAAAATGGAGAACATTTTGTTTGACTGGGTTGAGTTGGGCGGGAGACCACTCAGAGATCTCGGGCAATAAGAAGTTTTTAAAAGGCAGCAGCAAATCCGTTCCCCTCTCCTGCCAAATAAAGAGACGGCTCCAGGTCCCTCTCAGGCTGAGCCACATCAACCCTTGAAGAGCATCCGGAAGCTGCAGCTGGCAGAGAGCGTGGCAGTCTGGGCAGCCTTTGGGGCCCCTTAGAAGGGCCCATCTTCCGTGCTGTTCCGTGAGCTGCACTGGCTGCCAGTTGGCTTCCAGGTGCACATCAAGTGTCGATCCTTACCTAAAGGCCCTGGAGGGGATGGGCCCAGTTCCCTGAGGAGCCATCTCATCCCAATGGACAGGCCCACTGGCAGAGGCGGCACACTACGGGGCCCCCAGTCATGGAATTCTGGCTGGTGGGGCCCACAAGATCCTTTCCTGCCGTGGCTCCTGCCCTTTGGAGCTTTTGCCCCCCACCCCCCACCCCTCCGGGGCAGATCTGCTCCCACCTCCTGACCTTCCATAAAGGCTCGGAAAGCTGGCTCTCCCAGTTGGGCTGGGGCCCCCATGGGGGGAGTATCACGCTGGAGGTGGTTGGTGGACTAATGGTAGATCCCACCACCCTCCCGAACCTTTTACCAGAGTTTATAATGTCATTGTGTGCACAGTTTTATTGCTTTTGACCTTGTAAGCTCACTTTGTGCAAGGTAGACTTAATAAAAAGTAAATAAATACACTTCATCGTTGATTTGAAGCACAAACCACAAGGCAGCAGACTGAAAACGTGCCCTTGGTAACTGCTGAGGTCTCTGCCACAGTTTGTTCCCTGCTAGCTGCTGGATGGAAGGCAAAGTAGGGGGAGATGGAGAAAGAGGGAGAGAGAGAGAGAGAGAGAGAGAGCTGCCCAGCATCTTCGCAGTTGGATCCTGCCCAAGTCTGAGTTTCAAGTAATCAGTGCTCACCAGCCTTAAATTATGGTTGTGTTGCTTAAATTATATGTTTAAATAAGTGGTTTGAAAATTGGAGCGAATGGAGACAATGCCAAAGACGACAACAATTAAGGCCCAGAATGAGGCCTGACTGTAGTAGAAGGGTCTGCCCCTCATCCCTGCCCTCCACTTTGGGAAGGAAGGCTTTGCCCCCTCCCCCCCCCCAAAAAATCCCTTTCTCATCACTGAGCTCTTAACCTCCTATTTCATTCCTAAATTTTATTCCATGCAAGGGAACTGCCACTTGCCATGCAAAGCCCAGCAGGCAGGAATCGCACTGGGAGAGCCGGCCTCTACGTGGACCACTCTGGGCAGGCGACATGGGGAGCTGTCTGAGCCGGGAGATGCCGTGTGGCATGCAAGGAAGCCTCACATCCCCAAGAGGCAGGTTGTCCTTCTTGACATTGACTTAAATATTAAAGACACAGCAAGAGTCGATCCAGCTGATCTGACAAATCTCTTTCTGCTGCAGATTCTTCTTAAACTGCTTTTGCTGCAGAATTTCCTTTCAAGTTTTTGATTCGCTGTTAGCATTTAAATGCAGCCGTGTCCATTTCGCACAAAGGAGGAGGTGGCAGTGTTGCTTTCAGACCCCAGCAGATTGCTGCCAATCAGCACTTTAAATCTGGCTCAACTGGGGAGCCCTACAAAACCTGTGGGGCAGCAGGAAAGGGCGAAGGTGTGCTGGGGGGGGCACACAGTGGCAGTGTGGAGAGGAGGACTTGGGAGGCGGGTTGGGAGCTGCCTGTCTTCCACGGCTATTTAATAACCCTTTCAGGGGGGATTGGGCCTCTCCCAGGAGGAGGATTTCGTGGCCTGTGCCATGGCTGGCAAGGGCAGCCAGTGCCCCATTAATTGCTGCCAGTGTGGGGCGTGAATGCCCAGGCCCTCGGTGCAGAAGAAGGAAGGCGGCTGCAGTCAGGGAGAGGATGGGGGCCCCAAGGTGTACCTTGCAGGGATGTGGGTCCACTCCATACGTCTCCAAGGTCTGCGCTTTCCTGAGAAAGTTCAGCTCTGCCGTCGCGGGGTTCTGCCCACTGGAAGAGAAGAGGGGGGAAGGGCAGTCATCTCATGGCATCAGACGCTCACAGCCCCGCCTGAGGAGGGCAGCAGGGCAGCCACCGCAGCCTGGTTGCCTTCGAATGCCACAGCTGCACAAGGATGTGCCTGAAGTGAGGCACCGGCAGACGGAGACTCTGCCATCCAGGGCCCAGGGAAGCAGCCCAGTGGCACTTCAGCAACTCTGTGGGGGCAGAAGGAGGCAGCTTGTTTTATGCCGATGCCAACTTTCTGCACCTAATTTGATATTATTGATGGCTTTCATTTTCCATTATTAATTGGTCCTGCTTTCCTAGCACAGGCAGAGAGCTGTCACGATGAAAGGCGACCTTAAATATTCTGACAAAATACTGAGGAGGAGCCAACGTCGCGACAATACGGACGTGCGGTCTCGATGCTCCGAGACCGCAGCCAATACTTTTGCCGCTGGGTGATCCAATCGGACCTAAACTGTCCCGCAGAGATGGTGAACAGGAAGAATACGTCTTGCTGATCTCAGGGACATCAGAAAGTCCCTGATCGATCCAAGAGAAGTTCTTCAAGCCGGCGACAAAAAATCCAGCCATTAGGTCATAAGTCAGGGCAGCTCCAAAACGGAAGGATATGGAAAGAGAAAGTGTTTCCAGCTGGTGAGGAATTTTTATCTCTTTTAAAAAGAGACTGCCTATAAAAAACTTAAAATTAATTTAAATTGGAGAACAGAAGAAATAAGCAGCAGAATTAAGTTTAAGAATTAAGCTCAGCTTCCCGCCACACACATGCAAGCCAGGGAGCTGCTCCTCCTGTTTCCGGTTCTCCCACATGCCAAACACCAGCTAGCCGGTGCGCTTGTCCGCACTGGAACCCGGAAGAGCAATGGGTGACGGCTGGCGTCCCAGAGAGATGGCTCTGTGTGCCGCTTCCGGCACATGTGCCATAGGGTCGCCATCATGGTTGTAAGGTCACCCAAATCCCCCCCCCCCAGCAGTGCTGAGCTGGACTGCTGGATCGCAGAGACCGCCACTCCCGACTCAGCACAGGACTTGCTGCAGGAGACTTCAGGAATCGCTTTTGCACAATCTAGGAGACCAATGAAGACGCCGAGCAGCTACCAAGAGAGTCACCTGAGCTCAATTTTATGGATCTCAGCAATTTTCCTCTCCAATTTCTCAGAGTGTTTGGGGAAAAACTGGAACTTGGAACTGTATCCCTCTGGGTGTTTTCCAGGATCATAGTCACCAATTTCGGCTGCAGGAAAGAACAGAAATCACCTGTAATTATTGACTTTGGCAAATGTCAGCAAAAGGGATCCTTGGTGGGGAACAACCCATTTGGGGCTGTTGTTTTAGAAATATCCCCTTCATCAAATACATTCACCGGGAAGCTGATTGACGGCAATGCTGGATATTTATTTGCAGGATCCCTTTCAGCCCCCAAGGGATAGTCAGAAAAAGGCAAACAGGCCCTCTTCTACTCCTCCAACTATTTTCTCTGGGAAGAAAATGAGGGGAGTGATGGAAAAAATGGCTTGAGGTGCAAGTAAGAAGCCGGCTGCAGAGCTCCTTCCCCCCAACTGAGGGGCAAAAGGGCTGAAAGCAGCCCAGCTTAGCTGTGCTGCTGGGGGACAGCTTGCAAGGAAGGCTTGGTGCCCCCCCACCCCATCCACCCTCCCAACAGTCTCCGCTGAAGCCCTCCCTACCTTGGAGGATGTAGGCGGCCAGCAGAGCAGCGTCCGAGGTCTTGCACAGGAGACGCCCGTGATACAGATCTCGTTTGATCTGCAAGAAGACGAGATACCTGTCAGGGGAACCAGAGCGAGAGGGATGAGTGCCTCCCTTCCTTTCTGCAACTTCCGCAGAAGCCACTCGGGGCCTCCCTAAATCCTCTCTGGGCCTCTTCCGGTGGCCGGTCCTGGCCAAGCTTCTCCCTCCCAGATGGATGCGAAGAGGGCTCTGTTCCACAATGCTTGGGCAAGGAAGGCCGTTTGTGAACCCCCTGATCCCTGCCAATCCGGAGGAGAGCTTTTCCAGCCAGCCCTTTCACATGGACAGCTAAACGCTGCTCTTCGTAACCGCTGGGCTGGGATAGTTGGGCTGAAGACCACCCAAGTCATGATCCAAAGGGGGATAAGAAGCGGGGGGTGGGGTGGGGACCCTGGAATGGGCACATTATCTAGGGATGCCACCAAGGAATGGACTACGTACAGCTAGATGACAGCTGTAAAAATGGAAGCTCCACTACTTCTGCTTTTGACGCCATCTCAGCAGCCCTGGAGAAGGCAGCCCAGCCTGAAACCTCCACAATATCTAGTGGAAAGGGCAGCTTGACCCCCCAACCTGCTCCAAAGTGCTAATGGATCTCCTTTCTCCTTGTAGACAAGCCAACCCCTCTGGTTTCCAGCAGGAGGCTCAGAAGCAGACCCTGACCCTCCCTGGAAGGGGCTGCTAGGAAGGCAGGCCTGCTTTGAGTAACACCCAGTTCCTTTTCCTTGTTGCCATCTCTTCCTCCTTCCTCTCATTCTCCATGGAGGTTTCAGAGCAGCAGGCAAAGCCAAGGGCCTCCAGTGCTCTCAGGCTGCCCCCCCCCCAGCAGCTTTCCTTACGGCCAGCCCAAAGTGGGACAAGCCCCCACCCATCTTACCTGGTGATCTCCTCTTTCAGGGCAGCTGGGTCGGTGGGGTAGAACTTCACTCGGAAGCACATGGTGAACGGGGGCTGAGCTGCAGGAGAGAAAAAGATCTCAAATGGGCTGGGGGTCTACAGGAACCCATCAACCCCAGGGGAGCCTTCCCCCTCCTGGGGCATCTCTGGTCTGGTTTAGCAAAAGTCAGCTTCATCCAGAACAAAAAGAGGATTTGTGTCTTGGAAAGGGAAACATGAAAACTGCTCATCAAAAACTGGAGAATATCACGTGACAAGAGGAAGGAACAGACACGGGTCTTATTTGTAGCTCAGCTACAAATCCAGCTAGGATCCATTTGGAAAAGTCAGCACTTCTCTCAGTGGATCCCATCAAGTCAAGAACAATGAGAGAAACCAGATCCCTCTAGTTAAGCACAAGACCACTAACACACCACATTCACAGAGGTTCAGAGGGCACCATGGAGGCTTAGATTCCAGATGTGTGAGTGGGACATCC